>NC_086444.1:444937031-445237031 GCF_028390025.1 Pseudophryne corroboree | reverse complement strand
TCTCCTGAGCTGCTTAGAGTAAAAGTTTAAATAGGTTTTTTTATTTTCAGTGAGTACTGCTTGCAACAGGCTCACTGCATCGTGGGACTAAGGGGAGAAGAAGCGAACTCACCTGCGTGCAGAGTGGATTGGGCTTCTTGGCTACTGGACATTAGCTCCAGAGGGACGATCACAGGCCCAGCTTGGATGGGTCCCGGAGCCGCGCCGCCGGCCCCCTTACAGAGCCAGAAGAGCGAAGAGGTCCGGAAAAATCGGCGGCAGAAGACGTTCCTGTCTTCAATAAGGTAGCGCACAGCACCGCAGCTGTGCGCCATTGCTCTCAGCACACTTCACACTCCGGTCACTGAGGGTGCAGGGCGCTGGGGGGGAGCGCCCTGAGACGCAATAAAACACGTTTTAAACCTTATATGGCAAAAGAAATGCATCACATATAGCTCCTGGGCTATATGGATGCATTTAACCCCTGCCAGTTTTCCTAAAAAAAGCGGGAGAAAAGGCCGCCGAGAAGGGGGCGGAGCCTATCTCCTCAGCACACAAGCGCCATTTTCCCTCACAGCTCCGCTGGAAGGACGGCTCCCTGACTCTCCCCTGCAGTCCTGCACTACAGAAACAGGGTAAAACAAGAGAGGGGGGGCACTATTTGGCAGATAATACAAATACAGCAGCTATAGAAGGGAGAAACACTTATATAAGGTTATCCCTGTATATATATAGCGCTCTGGTGTGTGCTGGCAAACTCTCCCTCTGTCTCCCCAAAGGGCTCGTGGGGTCCTGTCCTCTATCAGAGCATTCCCTGTGTGTGTGCTGTGTGTCGGTACGATTGTGTCGACATGTATGAGGAGGAAAATGATGTGGAGGCGGAGCAATTGCCTGTAATAGTGATGTCACCCCCTAGGGAGTCGACATCTGACTGGATGGTCGTATGGAAGGAATTACGTGACAGTGTCAGCACTTTGCAAAAAACTGTTGACGACATGAGACAGCCGGCAAATCAGTTAGTGCCTGTCCAGGCGTCTCAAACACCGTCAGGGGCTCTAAAGCGCCCGTTACTTCAGATGGTCGACACAGACCCAGACACGGATACTGACTCCAGTGTCGACAGGTGAGGAGACAAACGTAATGTCCAGTAGGGCCACACGTTACATGATCACGGCAATGAAGGAGGCTTTGAACATTTCTGATACTACAAGTACCACAAAAAAGGGTATTATGTGGGGTGTGAAAAAACTACCCATAGTTTCTCTAACGTCCTAGTGGATGCTGGGGACTCCGTCAGGACCATGGGGAATAGCGGGCTCCGCAGGAGACAGGGCACATCTAAAAAAGCTTTTAGGTCACATGGTGTGTACTGGCTCCTCCCCCTATGACCCTCCTCCAAGCCTCAGTTAGGTTTTTGTGCCCGTCCGAGAAGGGTACAATCTAGGTGGCTCTCTTAAAGAGCTGTTTAGAAAAGTTTTTTTTTAGGTTTCATTCAGTGTTTCCTGCTGGCAACAGGATCACTGCAACGAGGGACTTAGGGGAGAGATCTCCAACTCACCTGCGTGCAGGATGGATTGGGATCTTAGGCTACTGGACACTGAGCTCCAGAGGGAGTCGGAACACAGGTCAGCCTGGGGTTCGTCCCGGAGCCGCGCCGCCGATCCCCCTTACAGACGCTGAAGAAGACGGCAGAACGGAGGTCCGGAAACAGGCGGCAGAAGACTTCACAGTCTTCATGAAGGTAGCGCACAGCACTGCAGCTGTGCGCCATTGTTGTCACACGGCTCACTGACCTAGTCACGGAGGGTGCAGGGCGCTGCTGGGGGCGCCCTGGGCAGCAATATAAGTACCTTATTGGCAAAATAAATACATCACATATAGCCATTAAGGCTATATGTATGTATTTTAACCCAGGCCAGTTCTTAAAAACCGGGAGAAAAAACCCGCCGAAAAAGGGGCGGAGCTTATTCTCCTCAGCACACAGCGCCATTTTCCCTCACAGAAAGGCTGAGGGGAAGGCTCCCATGCTCTCCCCTGCACTGCATTACAGAAACAGGGTTAAAACAGAGAGGGGGGGCACTGATTTGGCGATATAAATATATATTAAATGCTATAAGGGAGGAACACTTTTATAAAGGTTGTCCCTGTATAATTATAGCATTTTGGTGTGTGCTGGCAAACTCTCCCTCTGTCTCCCCAAAGGGCTAGTGGGTCCTGTCCTCTATCAGAGCATTCCCTGTGTGTGTGCTGTATGTCGGTACGTGTGTGTCGACATGTATGAGGAAAATGTTGGTGAGGAGGCGGAGCAAATTGCCTGTAATGGTGATGTCACTCTCTAGGGAGTCGACACCGGAATGGATGGCTTACTTGTGGAAGTACGTGATCATGTCAACACGCTGCGAGCCGGTTGACGACATGAGACGACCGGCAAACAAATTAGTACCTGTCCAGGCGTCTCAGACACCGCCAGGGGCTGGTAAAAACGCCCATTTACCTCAGGGACACTGACTCCAGTGTCGACGGTGAAGAAACAAACGTATTTTCCTTTAGGGCCACACGTTACATGTTAAGGGCATGAAGGAGGTGTTACATATTTCTGATACTACAAGTTCCACAAATAAGGGTATTTTGTAGGGTGTGAATAAACTACTTGTAGTTTTGCCTGAATCAGATAACTTAAATGAAGTGTGTGATGATACGTGGGGTTCCTCCGATAGAAAGTTATGGGCGGTATACCCTTTCCCGCCAGAAGTAAGGGCGAGTTGGGAAACACACCTTAGGGTGGATAAGGCGCTCACACGCTTATAAAAACAAGTGGCGTTACCGTCTCCAGATACGGCCGCCCTCAAGGAGCCAGCTGATAGGAAGCTGAAAAATAGCCTAAGAAGTATATACACACATACTGGTGTTATACTACGACCAGCAATCGCCTCAGACTGGATGTGCAGCGCTGAGGGGGCTTGGTCGGATTTCCTGACTGAAAATTTTGATACCCTTGACAGGGACAAGATTTTATTGTCTATAGAGCATTTTAAGGATGCATTTCTATATATGCGTGATGCGCAGAGGGATATTTGCATTCTGGCATCAAGAGTAAATGTGATGTCCATATCTGCCAGACGAAGACACGACAGTGGTCAGGTGAGGCAGATTACAGACGGCACATGGAAGTATTGCCGTATAAAGGGGCCGTCCATCGGACCTGGTGGCCATGGCGACAGCTGAAAAATCCACCTTTTGTTCCCCGAGTCACATCTCAGCAGAAAAGGACACAGTCTTTTCAGTCTCAGTCCTTTCGTCCCCATACGGGCAGGCGGGCAAAGGCCAGTCATATCTGCCCAGGGGTAGAGGAAAGGGAAGAAGACTGCAGCAAGCAGCCCATTCCCAGGAACAGAAGCCCTTCACAGCTTCTGCCAAGTCCGCAGCATGACGCTGGGGCAGTACAAGTGGACTCAGGTGCGGTAGGGGGTCATCTCAAGAGTTTCAGCACGCAGTGAGCTCACTCGCAAGGGGACTCCTGGATCCTACATGTAGTATCCCAGGTGTACATTGGAAATTCGAGACGTCTCCTCCTCACAAGTTCCGGAAGTCTGTTTTACCAACGTCTACCTCCGACAGGGAGGCAGTATTGGAAACAATTCACAGGCTGTATTCCCAGCAGGTGATAATCAAAGTACCCCTCCTACAACAAGGGAGGGGGTATTATTCCACACTATATTGTGGTACTGAAGCCAAACGGCTCGGTGAGATCTGGAATATTTGAACACTTACATACAAGCGTTCAAATCAAGATGGAGTCACTCAGAGCAGTGATAGCGAACCAGGAAGAAGGGGACGAGATGGTGTCACTGGATATCAGGGACATTTACCTACATGTCCAAATTTGCCCTTCTCACCAAGGGTACTTCAGGTTCGTGGTACAGAACTGTCACTATCAGTTCAGACGCTGCCGTTTGGATTGTCCACGGCGCCCCGGGTCTTTACCAAGGTAATGGCCGAAATGATGATTCTTCTTAAAAGAAACTTGGACGCTTTCCTGATAAGGGCAAGGTCCAGAGAACAGTTGGAGGTCGGAGTAGCACTATCTTTAATAGTTCTACGACAGCACGAGTGGATTCTAAATATTCCAAAATCGTAGCTTTTCCGAGGACACGTCTACTGTTCCTAGGGATGATTCTGGACACAGTCCAGAAAAAGGTGTTTCTCCCAGAGGAAAAAGCCAGGGAGTTATCCGAGCTAATCGGGATCCTCCTAAAACCAGGAAAAGTGTCAGTGCATCATTGCACAAGAGTCCTGGTAAAAATGGTGGCTTATTACGAAGCAATTCCATTCGGCAGATTTCACGCAAGAACTCTTCAGTGGGATCTGCTGGACAAATGGTCCGGATCGCATCTTCAGATGCATCAGCGGATAACCCTATATCCAAGGACAAGGGTGTCTCTCCTGTGGTGATTACAGAGTGCTCATCTTCTAGAGGGCCACAGATTCAGCATTCAGGATTGGATGCTGGTAACCACGGAGGCCAGCCTGAGAGGCTGGGGAGCAGTCACACAGGGAAAAAATTTCCAGGAAAGTGTGATCAAGTCTGGAGAATTCTCTCCACATAGAGGGAGCTAAGAGCGAAATTATAAGGCTCTAAACTTAGCAAGACCTCTGCTTCAAGTCAGCCGGTATTGATCCAGTGGGATAACATCACGGCAGTCGCCCACGTAAACAGAAAGGGCGACACAAGAAGCTGGAGGGCAGTGAAAACACTGCAAGGATTTTTCGCTAGGCGGAAAATCATATGATAGCACTGTCAGCAGTGTTCTCTCCGGGAGTGGACGACTGGGAAGCAGACTTCCTCAGCAGGCATGACCTCCACCTGGGAGAGTGGGAACTTCATAGGGAAGTTTTTCCGCATGATTGTGAGCCATTGGCAAAGACCAAAGGTGGAAATGATGGCGTCCCGCCCGAACAAAAAACGGGACAGGTATTGCGCCAGGTCATGAGACCTTCAGGCGATAGCTGTGGATGTCCTGGTAACACCGTGGGTGTAACAGTCGGTGTATGTGTTCCCTCCTCTGCTTCTCATAACCAAGGTATTGAGAATTATAAGACATAGAGGAGTATGAACTATACTCGTGACTCCGGATTGGCCAAGAGGGACTTGGTACCCGGAACTTCAAGAGATGCTCACAGAGGACTAAGGGCCTGGGGAGCTAAGAAGGGACTTGCTTCAGCAGGTACCATGTCTATTCCAAGACTTACCGCGGCTGCGTTTGACGGCATGGCGGTTGAATGCCGGATCCTGAAGGAAAAAGGCATTCCATAAGAGGTCATACCTACCCTGGTCAAAGCCAGGAAGGAGGTGATCGCACAACGTCATCACCACATGTGGTGAAAATATGTTGCGTGGGTGAGGCCAGGAAGGCCCCACGAAGAAAATTCAACTAGGTCGATTTCTACACTTCCTGAAAACAGGAGTGTTTTGAGCCTAAAATTGGGGTTCTTTAAGGTTTTAAGTTTCGGCCCTGTAGAATTTCTTCCGAAAAGAATTGACTTCAGTTCCTGAAGTCCAGATTGTCAAGGGAGTATTGCATATACACCCCTTTTTGTGCCTCTAGTGGCACCGTGGGATCTCAACATAGTGTTGGGATTCCTTAAAATCATATTGGTTTGAACCGCTCAAATCTGTGGATTTGAAATATATCACATGGAAAGTGAACATGCTGTTGACCAATATCTCACATGGACAGTGACCATGCTGTTGGTCCTGGCCTCGGCCAGGCGTTTGTCAGAATGGGCGGCTTTGTCTTGCAAAAGCCCATATTTAATTTTCCATTCGGACAGGGCAGAACTGGGACTCGTCTCCAGTTTTCTTCCTAAGGGGGTGTCAGGTTTTTCACCTGAAACAACCTATTATGGTGCCTGCGGCTTCTAGGGACTTGGAGGACTCCAAGTTACTAGACGTTGTCAGGACCCTAAAAATATATATATATATATAGTTTAGGACGGCTGGAGTCAGAAAGTCTGACTTGCAGTTTATATTGTATGGCACCCAACAAGATGGGTGCTCCTGCGTCTAAACAGACGATTGCACGTTGGATCTGTAGCACAATCCAACTTGCACATTCTGTGGCAGGCGTGCCACAGCCTAAATCTGTAAAGGCCCACTCCACTAGGAAAGTGGGCGCATCTTGGGCGGCTGCCCAAGGGGTCTCGGCATTACAACTTTGCCGAGCAGCTACGTGGTCAGGGGAGAACACGTTTGTAAAATTTTACAAATTTGATACTCTGGCTAAGGAGGACCTGGAGTTCTCTCATTCGGTGCTGCAGAGTCATCCGCACTCTCCCGCCCGTTTGGGAGCTTTGGTATAATCCCCATGGTCCTGACGGAGTCCCCAGCATCCACTAGGACGTTAGAGAAAATAAGAATTTACTTACCGATAATTCTATTTCTCGTAGTCCGTAGTGGATGCTGGGCGCCCATCCCAAGTGCGGTTTGTCTGCAATGCTTGTACATAGTTATTGTTACAAAAATCGGGTTATTCTTGTTGTGAGCCATCTTTTCAGAGGCTACTTCGTTTTGTTATCATACTGTTAACTGGGTTCAGATCACAAGTGGTACGGTGTGATTGGTGTGGCTGGTATGAGTCTTACCCGGGATTCAAGATCCTTCCTTATTGTGTACGCTCGTCCGGGCACAGTACCTAACTGAGGCTTGGAGGAGGGTCATAGGGGGAGGAGCCAGTACACACCATGTGACCTAAAAGCTTTTTTAGATGTGCCCTGTCTCCTGCGGAGCCCGCTATTCCCCATGGTCCTGACGGAGTCCCCAGCATCCACTACGGACTACGAGAAATAGAATTATCGGTAAGTAAATTCTTATTTTTTCCTGAATCAGATGAATTAAATGAGGTGTGTGACAAAGCGTGGGTTTCCCCCGATAAAAAACTGCTAATTTCTAATAAATTATTGGCATTATACCCTTTCCCGCCAGAGGTTAGGGCGCGTTGGGAAACACCCCCTAGGGTAGATAAGGCGCTCACACGCTTATCAAAACAAGTGGCGTTACCGTCTCCTGATACGGCCGCCCTCAAGGAACCAGCTGATAGAAAGCTGGAAAATATCCTAAAAGGTATATACACACATACTGGTGTTATACTGCGACCAGCAATCGCCTCAGCCTGGATGTGCAGCGCTGGAGTGGCTTGGTCGGATTCCCTGACTGAAAATATTGATACCCTGGATAGGGACAGTATATTATTGACTATAGAGCATTTAAAGGATGCATTACTATATATGCGAGATGCACAGAGGGATATTTGCACCCTGGCATCAAGAGTAAGTGCGCTGTCCATTTCTGCCAGAAGAAGTTTATGGACACGACAGTGGTCAGGTGATGCGGATTCCAAACGGCATATGGAAGTATTGCCGTATAAAGGGGAGGAGTTATTTGGGGTCGGTCTATCAGGCCTGGTGGCCACGGCAACGGCTGGAAAATCCACCTTTTTACCCCAGGTCACCTCTCAGCAGAAAAAGACACCGTCTTTTCAGACTCAGTCCTTTCGTCCCCATAAGGGCAAGCGGGCAAAAGGCCACTCATTTCTGCCCCGGGGCAGAGGAAGGGGAAAAAGACTGCAGCAGGCAGCCTCTTCCCAGGAGCAGAAGCCCTCTCCCGCTTCTGCCAAGTCTTCAGCATGACGCGGGGGCCTTACAAGCGGACTCTGGCACGGTGGGGGCCCGTCTCAAAAATTTCAACGCGCAGTGGGCTCACTCGCAAGTGGACCCCTGGATCCTGCAGGTAGTATCACAGGGGTACAAATTGGAATTCGAGACGTCTCCCCCTCGCCGGTTCCTGAAGTCTGCTCTACCAACGTCTCCCTCCGACAGGGAGGCGGTATTGGAAGCTATTCACAAGCTGTATTCCCAGCAGGTGATAATCAAGGTACCCCTCCTACAACAGGGAAAGGGGTATTATTCCACGCTGTTTGTGGTACCGAAGCCGGACGGCTCGGTGAGACCGATTTTAAATCTGAAATCCTTGAACACTTACATAGAAAGGTTCAAATTCAAGATGGAGTCACTCAGAGCAGTGATACCTGGAAGAAGGGGACTATATGGTGTCTCTGGACATCAAAGATGCTTATCTCCATGTCCCAATCTACCCTTCTCACCAAGGGTACCTCAGGTTTGTGGTACAAAACTGTCATTATCAGTTTCAGACGCTGCCGTTTGGATTGTCCACGGCACCACGGGTCTTTACCAAGGTAATGGCCGAAATGATGATTCTTCTTCGAAGAAAAGGCGTCTTAATTATCCCTTACTTGGACGATCTCCTGATAAGGGCAAGGTCCAGGGAACAGTTAGAGGTCGGAGTAGCACTATCTCAGGTAGTGCTACGTCAGCACGGGTGGATTCTAAATATTCCAAAATCGCAGCTGATTCCAACAACACGTCTACTGTTCCTAGGGATGATTCTGGACACAGTCCAGAAAAAGGTGTTTCTCCCGGAGGAGAAGGCCAGGGAGTTATCCGAGCTAGTCAGGAACCTCCTAAAACCAGGCCAAGTGTCAGTGCATCAATGCACAAGGGTCCTGGGAAAGATGGTGGCTTCTTACGAAGCGATTCCATTCGGAAGATTCCATGCAAGAACTTTTCAGTGGGATCTGCTGGACAAATGGTCCGGATCGCATCTTCAGATGCATCAGCGGATAACCCTATCTCCAAGGACAAGGGTGTCTCTCCTGTGGTGGTTGCAGAGTGCTCATCTTCTAGAGGGCCGCAGATTCGGCATTCAGGACTGGATTCTGGTGACCACGGATGCCAGCCTGAGAGGCTGGGGAGCAGTCACACAGGGAAGAAATTTCCAGGGCTTGTGGTCAAGCATGGAAACGTCTCTTCACATAAATATCCTGGAACTAAGGGCAATTTACAATGCCCTAAGTCAAGCAAGGCCTCTGCTTCAGGGTCAGCCGGTATTGATCCAATCAGACAACATCACGGCAGTCGCCCACGTAAACAGACAGGGCGGCACAAGAAGCAGGAGGGCAATGGCAGAAGCTGCAAGAATTCTTCGCTGGGCGGAAAATCATGTGATAGCACTGTCAGCAGTGTTCATTCCGGGAGTGGACAACTGGGAAGCAGACTTCCTCAGCAGACACGACCTCCACCCGGGGGAGTGGGGACTTCACCCAGAAGTCTTCCACGTGATTGTAAACCGTTGGGAAAAACAAAGGTGGACATGATGGCGTCCCGTCTCAACAAAAAACTAGACAGATATTGCGCCAGGTCAAGGGACCCTCAGGCAATAGCGGTGGACGCTCTGGTAACACCGTGGGTGTACCAGTCAGTGTATGTGTTCCCTCCTCTGCCTCTCATACCCAAAGTACTGAGAATCATAAGAAGGAGAGGAGTAAGAACTATACTCGTGGCTCCGGATTGGCCAAGAAGTACTTGGTACCCGGAACTTCAAGAGATGCTCACGGAGGACCCGTGGCCTCTACCTCTAAGAAAGGACCTGCTCCAGCAGGGACCTTGTCTGTTCCAAGACTTACCGCGGCTGCGTTTGACGGCATGGCGGTTGAACGCCGGATCCTGAAGGAAAAAGGCATTCCAGATGAAGTCATCCCTACCCTGATTAAGGCCAGGAAGGATGTAACCGCAAAACATTATCACCGCATTTGGCGGAAATATGTTGCGTGGTGTGAGGCCAAGAAGGCCCCTACAGAGGAATTTCAACTGGGTCGTTTCCTGCATTTCCTGCAAACAGGACTGTCTATGGGCCTAAAATTAGGGTCCATTAAGGTTCAAATTTCGGCCCTGTCGATCTTCTTCCAGAAAGAACTGGCTTCAGTGCCTGAAGTTCAGACGTTTGTCAAAGGGGTACTGCATATACAGCCTCCTTTTGTGCCTCCAGTGGCACCTTGGGATCTCAATGTAGTTTTGGGGTTCCTAAAATCACATTGGTTTGAACCACTCACCACTGTGGAATTAAGATATCTCACATGGAAGGTGGTCATGCTGTTAGCCCTGGCTTCAGCCAGGCGTGTCTCAGAATTGGCGGCTTTATCATATAAAAGCCCTTACCTAATTTTTCATTCAGACAGGGCAGAATTGAGGACTCGTCCTCAATTTCTCCCTAAGGTGGTTTCAGCGTTTCACATGAACCAGCCTATTGTGGTACCTGCGGCTACTAGGGACTTGGAGGACTCCAAGTTGCTGGACGTAGTCAGGGCCCTGAAAATATATGTTTCCAGGACGGCTGGAGTCGGAAAATCTGACTCGCTGTTTATCCTGTATGCACCCAACAAGCTGGGTGCTCCTGCTTCTAAGCAGACGATTGCTCGTTGGATTTGTAGTACAATTCAGCTTGCACATTCTGTGGCAGGCCTGCCACAGCCAAAATCTGTAAAAGCCCATTCCACAAGGAAAGTGGGCTCATCTTGGGCGGCTGCCCGAGGGGTCTCGGCTTTACAACTTTACCGAGCAGCTACTTGGTCAGGGGCAAACACGTTTGCTAAATTTTACAAATTCGATACCCTGGCTGAGGAGGACCTGGAGTTCTCTCATTCGGTGCTGCAGAGTCATCCGCACTCTCCCGCCCGTTTGGGAGCTTTGGTATAATCCCCATGGTCCTTACGGAGTTCCCAGCATCCACTAGGACGTCAGAGAAAATAAGAATTTACTTACCGATAATTCTATTTCTCGTAGTCCGTAGTGGATGCTGAGCGCCCATCCCAAGTGCGGATTGTCTGCAATACTTGTATATAGTTATTGTTACAAAAATCGGGTTGTTTATTGTTGTGAGCCATCTTTTCAGAGGCTCCTACGTTTATCATACTGTTAACTGGGTTCAGATCACAAGTTGTACGGTGTGATTGGTGTGGCTGGTATGAGTCTTACCCGGGATTCAAGATCCTTCCTTATTATGTACGCTCGTCCGGGCACAGTATCCTAACTGAGGCTTGGAGGAGGGTCATAGGGGGAGGAGCCAGTGCACACCAGCTAGTCATAAAGCTTTTACTTTTGTGCCCAGTCTCCTGCGGAGCCGCTATTCCCCATGGTCCTTACGGAGTTCCCAGCATCCACTACGGACTACGAGAAATAGAATTATCGGTAAGTAAATTCTTATTTTTTCTTGCGATGGTGATCCCGCAGGACCATGCTTCAGCATCGCAAGCGGTGTAAACACGGTGCAATATGCACTAACTTTCCTTACGATTTAACTATATAGTCAAAATCGTAAGGAAAGTTAAGTGCATATCGCACCGTGTCTTATTTTTACCTGTTCCTGGGGCAGCTTCCTTGAAGGATGCTGCAGACCACAAGATTGAGACCACTCTCAAATCTCTGTACATAGCTGCGGGGGTGGCCCAGAGACCCACTATAGCTTGTGCATGGATCTCTAGGGCCATTGCAAAATGGCCAGGTAATCTAATTGATGGGTTACATTTCTTATCCAGGGGGAAGATAATTTTACTCCTACAACATATACAGGATTCTGCTAACTTTATGGTGGAGGCCATAAAGGAAATTTGTTTACTCAATGCACGCTCCACTGTCATGGCAATGTCAGCAGGCAGGGGCTTGAGGGATACGCCAGTGGACTGCAGATGCAGATTCCAGGAAAGGCTTGGAAAGCCTACCTTTCACAGGTGAAGCCCTTTTTGGAGATGAACTGGACACGTGGCTATCCAAGGCTACGGCGGGCAAGTCTACATACCTTCCTTCCGCAGCTCCCCCGGCTGGAAAATCCTACACTGCTGCAACTCCAAACAAAACCAAAGGTTCCTCTGCGGCCTTTAAAGGCAATAGAGGTAAACCCAGAAAACCAGAAACTGCAGGTTCACAGGAACAGAACCTCGGTTCTGCTTCCTCTAAGCCTTCAGCATGACGGTGGTCCGCACTGCCTGGAATACAGGTAGGTGGGAGCCCGTTTCAGACTCTTCAGTCACATATTGGCAACGTCATGCCAGGATCCCTGGGTCAAGGATCTTATAGCCCAGGGCTACAGACTGGAGTTTCAGGAACTCCCAACTCACAGATTCTTCAAATCAGGCTTACCAGCTTCTCAAGAAGCAAGTATGACTTTACAGGAAGCAATTCTAAAACTGGTACAGACTCAGGTAATTGTTCCAGTTCCACTTCAACTACAAGGTCAGAGTTATTATTCCAACCTGTTTGTAGTTCCGAAACCGGACGGTTTGGTAAGGCCCATTTTAAATTTCAAGTCGTTGAACCTGTACTTACGGGTGTTCAGATTCAAGATGGTGTCTCTGAGAGCGGTGATCTCAGGTCTAGAGGAGGGAGAATTCTTGGTGTTTCTGTTTATCAAGGATGCTTACCTTCATATTCCGATTTGGCCGCCTCATCAAGCTTATCTAAGGTTTGCTTTACAGGACTGTCACTACCAGTTCCAGGCCCTGCCATTTGGCCTCTCTACGGCACCAAGGTAATGGCAGAGATAATGTTTCTCCTCCGCAAACGGAGTGAACATAATACCACACCTGGACGATCTGCTGATAAAAGCACCATCCAGGGAGAGGTTGTTAGACAACATTGCCCTCTCAACCCGACTGCTCCAGGATCGGGATCCGGTCTGAAGATCGGCACTGTCTAGGTCGACAATGTTTAGGTCGACATTCACTAGGTCGACAGGGTTTCTAGGTCGACATGTGCTAGGTCTACAGGTCTAAAGGTCGACATGAGTTTTTTTGTAAAAAATATTTTTTTTATTTTTTCATACTTAATAATCCACGTGGACTACGATTGTAACGGTAATCTGTGCCGAGCGAAGCGGTAGCGGAGCGAAGGCACCATTCCCGAAGCATGGCGAGCGAAGCGGTGCACTAATTTGGGATCCTGGTCACTCTATGAAGAAAACGACACCAAAAATAAATAAATCCTCATGTCGACCTTTAGACCTGTCGACCTAGCACATGTCGACCTAGAAACCCTGTCGACCTTTCATCCATGTCGACCTAGTGACTGTCGAACTATAGTGGTCGACCTAATCATTGTCGACCTAGATACTGTCGATTTGATGAACCACACCCCCAGGATCATGGATGGATTCGGAACCTACCAAAATCTCATCTGGAACCAACACAGAGGCTTCCGTTCCTGGGGATGATACTGGATACGGAGGCACAGAAGGTGTTTCTTCCATTGGAAAAGGCATTGGTAATCCAGTCGATGGTGTGGGATGTTCTAAGACAATCCCGGATATTGGTGCATCTATGCATTCGCTTTCTGGGGAAGATGGTGGCAGCTTATGAGGTGCTGCAGTACGGAAGGTTTCACGCAAGGCCCTTCCAGCTGGATCTGTTGGACAAATGGTCCGGATCGCATCTTCATATGCACCAGAGGATCCATCTGTCGCCAAAAGCCAGGATTTCTCTTCTAAGGTGGCTTCAGACTTCTCACCTGGCCGGAGGTTCGGGATTCAAAATTGGATTCTGCTAACCACAGACGCAAGCCTCAGAGGTTGGGGAGCAGTCACCCAGGGGGAACAGTTCCAAGGAAGATGGTCCAGTCAGAAAGCCATTCTTCCAATTAACATTCTGGAACTAAGGGCAATATACACGCCCTTCTACAGGCATTGCATCTTCTTCAAGATCAAGCCGTTCAGGTTCGTTCGTACAATGTGACGGCAGTAATGTACATAAACCGACAGGGCGGAACGAAGATCAGAGCAGCAATGTCAGAAGTAACAAAGATTCTCCTCTGGGCAGAAAGGCACGCTGTGACGTTCTCAGTGATCTTCATTCCGGGAGTAGACAACTGGGAAGCAGACTTCCTCAGCAGACACGACCTCCACCCAGGAGAGTTGGGCCTTCACCCGGAGGTGTTCGGGTGTTTAACACGGTCGGGAATTCCACAAATCGACTTGATGGCCTCTCGTCTCAACAAGAAGCTCAAGCGGTATTGTTTCAGGTCGAGGGACCTATAAGCAGTGGCGGTGGACGCTTTGGTGACTCCGTGGGTCTACCAGATGGTGTACGTGTTTCCACCACTCCCGTTGATCCCAAACATTCTCAAAATAATGAAAAGGGAAAAGGTTCAAGCAATTCTCATTGCGCCGGACTGGCCAAGAAGGGCCTGGTATGCGGATCTACTGGAGATGCGCCTAGAGGACCCGCGGCCTCTACCTCTTCACAAGGACCTTCTCCAACAGGGGCCATTCGTCTATCAAGACTTACCGCGGCTGCGATTGTCGGCATGAAGGTTGACTGTCAAATTCTAGTCCGGAAAGGGATACCAGATAGGGTTATTCCAACCCTGACACAAGCCAGAAAAGGGGTAACGTCTAAACATTACCATCATATTTGGAAAAAATACATCTCTTGGTGTGAGAACAGGAAATTTCTTTCGGTAGAATTTCAACTGGGACGTTTTCTTCTTTTTCTGCAGTCAGGTATGGATGTGGGCCTACGTTTGGGCTCCATAAAAGTCCAGATTTCGGTCTTATCCATTTTCTTCCAGAAACAATTGGCTTCTTTCCCTTAAGTTCAGACATTTTTGAAGGGGGTTCTGCACATCCAACCGCCCTTTGTGCCTCCTACGTCACCTTGGGATCTCAACGTGGTGTTACAGTTCCAGCAATCGGAATGGTTTGAGCCTTTACAGGATGTAGACGTCAAGTTTCTTACGTGGAAGGCCGTCACGCTGTTGGCCTTATCTTCTGAGAGGCGTGTGTCGGAGCTAGAGGCATTGTCTTACAAAAGCCCCTATTTGATTTTTCATGAAGATAGGGCTGAACGCAGAACTCGTCAGCAATTTCTTCCAAAGATGGTGTCTGCGTTTCATATCAACCAACCTATTGTGGTACCGGTGGTTACCGACACCTCTGCTACTTCAAAGTCCTTGTATCTGGTGAGGGTTTTGAAGATCTATATGAAGCGGACAGCTCGTCACAGAAAATCTGACTCGCTGTTTGTTTTCTATGATCCCAATAAAATTGTGTGTCCTGCTTCAAAGCAGACAATTGCACGCTGGATCCAGCTTACTATCCAGCATGCTTATTCCACATCAGGTTTGCCATGTCCAAAATCTGTACAGGCCCACTCTACTAGGTCGGTGGGTTCTTCCTGGGCGGCTGCCCGGGGTGTCTCGGCTTTACAGCTCTGCAGAGCAGCTACTTGGTCAGGTTCGAACACATTTGCTAAGTTCAACAAGTTTGATACTTTGGCGTCTGAGGACCTTCAGTTTGGTCAATGAGTTCTGTTAAGTATTTGTTGGTTCAGCGGTTGCTGTTCCTGGTTTCAAGTTTGGTTATCTTGGCTTACCTCTAGTTTGTGTGTGCTGGTTCGGAATCTCACCCCTATACTTTTCTATCCTTCTCTCAAAGTATGTCCGTCTCCTCGGTCACAGTTTCCTAGACTGTCTGGTAGGAGGGGCATAGAAGGAGGAGCCAGCCCACACTATCAAGTTCTTAAAGTGCCCATGGCTCCTAGTGGACCCGTCTATACCCCATGGTACTAATGTGGACCCCAGTATCCTCTACGGACTACAAGAAAAGGATTTACCGGTAGGTAATTAAAATCCTATTTTCATACTGATCTCGCTTAGCTGGACCAAGTTTTCACTCGGCTTAGAACAGACACTCAATTAGACTTGAGGGGGTAAGTTTCAGTTGTAATGGCATGGAAATAACGCCTCCCTTGTGGCCTGATCTCGCACCAGAACTTGTGGGTTTTTGTACTTCGCTCTACATGTGGCTGTAAGCGTAAGTACTTTGCGCCTAATTGAGTTGACCTTTAGTGTATTATCGGACTATTTATACCATTTGTTTCATTGTAACGTTTCCTCATATGTTAGACTTACATATATATATATATATATATATATATGTATGTGTGTTTACTCCTTAAATAGTTATTGTTATGTTATGTATAGCTTTTAATCCATATCAATAAATTTAATTTGTTTTATAACTGTATAGTCTTTGAGTGCCCTCACAAAGAGTTTTTTTTTTTCTCTCTCCTGTAAGTTTCCAATAAAGCAGTATTATGACACCTTGAGCGGTCTACCTTTCAACTGTCCAGTTACAAATAACTTTTTTTTTTCCCCCCAGAACCCTGTATTTGTACCCTTTAAACGTCCAAATGAAGAAGATTTAAATGCCATGGAAGGAAAAAAAATATGTCCTATTGACCCAGACATTATTAAGAAAGAAATAAAAGAAGATGAGGATGAGCCAGTCAGCTGTGAAGAGGCATGGTTAAAGGGCTTTGGTTTATACAGCGATGATATGACTCAGTCAAGTAACCATTCTAATGCTGCCGATATCAATTTAAATGCCTTTGCAGAAGCAGTGTTAGATTCTAGCACAGATTTTCATTGTCAGGTCGATGAAAATACAACAAAAGTTTTTGATGTGGATAAGCCGTTCCAGCCTTCTGCAGAACTTGTGCCACCACAGTGTTTTGGAAATAGGAAACTAAGGTTCCAGAGCACTTGGTACACAGATTTCCCATGGCTTCATTACAGCCCTCACTTGAAGGCTGTTCTTTGTTTTACCTGTGGAAAAGCAGAGAGTATGGGACTTTTGGGATCTTCAAGGAGAAGAGACTCTGTATTCACAGTGGTAGGCTTCTCTAACTGGAAGAAGGCTCGAGAAAAGTTTGGCTCTCACCAAAAGTCTAAGAGCCATGAGTTCGCTACCTGGAAATTAATGCATGCCTTACAGAACCAAAAAAGAGAAGCTGCTTTGGAACAGCAAAGGAAAGTTAGACAAGCTATTCCACCCCTTTGTCTTAACAAACTGATTGGTGCAGTGCGTTTTTTGATCCACCGAGGTCATACATTTCAAAATCATGAATCAATTGAAGAGAGTCTATTTGAACTTCTGAAATTCTTAGGTCAAGACAGTGAAATGTTCAGATATTGGCTCATGACTAATCAAAATTTCACTAGTCCAGAAATCCAGCACGAAATAATTGGCTTAATGAGCCATGAGATTATAGGTTTAATTACAAAGGATGTGAACCAAGGTTCAATGTACTACTCTGTAATTGTAGACCACATTGAGAATTCTGACTTGCAGCAGCTGAGCCTCTGTTTACGATACTTGGATTCCGACATGCACCCTCAAGAGGAATTTATTGGCTTCCTTGACCCTATAGAGGAAACTGGTACCTCTGCTGCAAATCATATTTTAGAACTTCTTGATCGACATTCATTGCCTATTGATCTTCTAAGAGGAATTGCATTTGAGGTATCTTCTACCTCTTCCCTTTGTTATATGGAATCACGTGCGTTGCTTAAGCAGAAACAGCCTCTAGCCATGTTCGTACATTGTGGAGCTCCTTGCGGTAGTTTCTTGGCAAGAGATGGTTGCCACGCCAGTCCATTTCTGCAGCAAGCTTTATATTCTGTAAATGACCTATGCAAATTATTCAGCAAAACACCCAAGTTCAAATTTTTCTTTTCTGAAGTAATGCCAAGTCTTATTTGTCAGACTCGGTTTTTGTGCTCTTCAAAGTGGTGTGTTAACCTAGGAGTGTTAAATACTGTTATTCAGCACTATGGCATAATCCTAGAAGGCCTTAGAGAAATGCAAGCACATACTGGTGTTTCTGGTGTAAGAGCTAATGTCTTGTTACGAGAATTTATTGAAGGAAGTACAGTTGTGAGTTTGCTCATTATAAGGTCGATAATGGAGTCACTCAACATTCTAAATGTTAATCTGGAAGAGCAGGACAGACTTATGTTGAGTACCCTGAAAAAAATTAGGCTGGTAAAAGAGATACTGGTGAGGGTTCGGCAAGAAGTTTCAGTGTTGGATTTCATAAAACAAGCGGAAGACTTTGTAATTAAACTTAATCTGTTACCATTAACCATTCCACAACAGGGACTGCTATGCACTCAGGATCTGGAGACCATGAATCACCAAGTTACTCTGCCTAAGGAGGATTTTTACAGAAATGAGTATTTGAAGGTGCTTGAGGCTGTTATTTCTCAGCTGGACAATAGGTTCCTTCAACAAGGTTTTATTGATTACTGTCATCTGGAAGATGTGCTGCTTAGCACGGGAAAAGGAGAATCCGACAGTGTTATTGAAGAGAAACTGGGAATCCTTTCTAAATACCCAGAGTTCAATGTTCGAATGTTAAAGGTCCAATTGGAAATGTTTGCCCACAAAAACAGCTACAGCTCTTTGCCAGAAGCCGTAAGTCTTTACAATTCTGTAAGTCCTGAAGTTAAGGAGTTTTTCAGTGAGTTGGGTAAATTTCTGAAACTTTTGCTCATAATTCCTGTGAGCACAACTGTGAGTAAGCAGGTCTGCTGCCCTTTCCAGAGACTGAAGACTTTGTTGAAGCTCACCACCACTGAGACGCGCTCAAATGATGTAGCGGTTTGCTATGTGAATGAGACACGCTTAGACAACCTGTGTTTGGAAACTGTTGCACACAACTTTGTTCATGGTTTTTGATAATTTCAGTTCTGATTTTTCTATGTGTCTTATTGGAACGTTGGATGTGGCTCAAATGCATTTGTACAACGTAGCAGCAGTTTTAGTTCTATGTATTTCTCATTAGCCAGCCTTTAATTTGTATTGAGAAAGGCCCAGATTTGTCAAGCCTTGGAGAGTAATAAATTGCACGGTGATAAAGTAACAATCAATCAACCTGTCATTTTTCAAACACAGCCTGTAACATGAGCTGGTTGGTTGGTACTTTATCACTGTGCAAGGCTTGATAAATCTGGACTGAAATGTTTAATTTCAGCTTTGCTACACATCCTATAGTGATGTTTGTCTGCGTGAGGTTTCTGACTTTTTAATTTTTTTTTTTTTAAGGTCTGTTAAGTCATATTAACCCTGCCAGTCTTCATACTTACACACACACACACACACACACACACACACACACACACACACACACACACACACACACACACACACGTACGTGCATGCATGCATGCATATATAGTTAAAAAAACAGTTTTAAAACAAAAAAAACCCCTGCTTTTTGGTTTAAACCAATTCTTTTTTTTACATAAATTTTTTAATGAAAAAAATAATAAAAAGAATCGTATTAGAAACCTTGATCAACCATGTCTTAATGCTTTCTAACATTAATAATGTTATTAGGCTTTGATTTTTTTACATATTTCAATAAAACCAAATTTTTACTTCTTATAATATCTGAATATATGTAGATAGAGTAAACATATTAATACATACAAAGTACACTCAGAGATGACATTGAAAATAAGAACAAGTTAATGTTAAGCATTAGTCTTATTATAATTAAATATATCTGAATAGTAATACAAAATGGAAAATGCAAAATCACTTTTCACGCACACTCTTACTCTTAAGCATAAGCACTGGCTTAAACATTTTGAATAAAAACACAATTTTTTTTTAACATAATAGGCTTTTTTTTAATAAGTCACAGCGCCGTGCCTGTACAAACAGCATAATAAAAAAACTAGAGTGGTTTTTATTTAAAAAAAAATGTAGTTTAAACCAGCCAACCCTGTATGTATGTGTGTTTTTTGTTTTTTTTTTATTTTGTTTTGTTTCTGGGTAGATGTAAATAATTTGTCAAATATTGAATGAAAATTAATGATTTAACTTTCTTTTTTTTTTTTTTTTTTTTAAGTATGTACCATAACTTATTGCATTTTAATTTTTTTAAATTCAAGATTAAATGTGATAGTGTTTCACACTATAAGCATAAAATCCTTCATATTTCATGAATGCTATTGCTGCCTTATAAACAGTAACACGTTATTTTTATACTACATCTTAATGCAGATTGGATATCACACATAAAATAACTGACTGAATGCTTTTGGTATATTTTCTTAAAATAACTGCTATTTAAAAACACCTTTCTGTATCAGTTAAGGAATAGAGCTCTGGTAACATTAATTGGCAAATGTGTGGGATGTTTCCAAACGGAGCGCTTTATACTAGGTTTCTAGAGGGTCAGGATAATCAGTATGGTAATGCCCAAATCCCCGTACCCCGAGCTACTTAAAGAGCATCGTATAGACCGCAATACAAAATGCCTGTCCCAGAAGTACAGGCTGTGTCACAGACCACAAGAACTCCATACTCCAGTGTTCAGAGAGTCCGAAGGTGGTAGCTAGTGTTCATAGCAGTGATTTTCAACCTTTTAGAACTCGCGGCACACCGACAAAACTTTAAAATTGCCAAGGCACACCATCAGTGCGCAATGGGGAAAAAAAAAACATTAGCCCCACAGTAATTAAACACACTGGATGACGCTGTCTGTATACTGACAGCCAGCATCCCGTTTGTCAGTAAAACATATCTATTCCTTACTAATGCCACACACTGTCGTCCCCCCCCATAAATTCCACACACTGCCCTCCATAATAATTGTTGCCGCCCACACACCACAACCCCCCCCCCCCCCCCCCCAGTGATTCCAAACATTGCTTGTCACAAATGTTTTTTTTTTATTTAAATATATAACCTACAGCTGCAAGGCTGAGAAGGCAGCATGGATGGATGATCAGCGGTGGCCAGTGGACGAGCGGGCACACCAGGCAGGAATGCGACGTTGGATGCGTGACCTATGAGTCATATATGTCACTGGCTGTTCGCGGAAGTGCACAGCGCTGCAGGAGCCGGATATTGATTGCGGTGGGTCTCTCTGCCTGGCGGGCAGCAGCGGATCTCTCTGGCGGGCAGCGGAGGTGAGCATCTCTGGCTGGCGGCGGTTGAAAAACGCTGGTTTATAGATTTGGCTGCTGATTACATGGCAGATAAGAAAACAAAAGATTATTGATTGTAATATAAGTACACTAGTTAAAAGCCCGTTAAAATGACGGACACCACGGCTGGATTATATTAGGAGGGTGGGCACTACTCACACAGCAGCTGCTGGGTTTAAGGAAATCCTGCTGCTGGGAGCCGGGGCTTTGTCATACTGAGTGTGTGTGTAGTGTTAACCTTTAATAAATAAAGATGCGGTATATATGTAATTGGCAGGCATAGTGATGCTGCACTGTATACACCAATACTGGCACGTATAAGCTCACCAGTCCCCGCACAGCTCCCTGACAGTCTGGGGGGTAGAGGACACCAGTAGCGCTCAGGAGAGGGCTGGGTATGACCTGTACAGGGTGTGGGAGGGGCAAGTACAGGACCCTGCCGCTCCGTTGGTGCGCAGTATATATAAAGCAGCAGAGCCGGTTATCATCCTCCTCACCTGCATCATCTGCAGCCCCAGCACGTATCCCTCTTCCTCCTGATCACCGCACTGCTCACCCGACAGGGTCTCATCTCTTCCTGCAAGACTGATTCACCTTCTCCCTCTGCCAGTAAGTGGCCACACGTATCCCCGATGCCTCTGCTCTGAGCACTGCGGGACCATCTGATTGTTCCTGCATCTGTTTCCTGGTTACTGCTGCTACTTGTTGCTGAGTCCCTGGATGGCAAGTTCCCTGGAGTTGCAGCATAGTATATGGAGGAGGGGGTGCAGAGTATGCTGGAGAAGGTTTCCATGTATATATGAGGCACTATTGGAGGGATATGGGGATGCAGTGTGTATATAGGGGCAGTATATTGTGGGGGGTGCAGAATACGAAGAGGATGGGGGTGCGGTGTGTATAGGGGCAGTACAGGTTGAGTCTCCCTTATCCAAAATGCTTGGGACCAGAGGTATTTTGGATATGGGATTTTTCCGTATTTTGGAATAATTGCATACCATAATGAGATATCATGGTGATGTGACCTAAATCTAAGCACAGAATACATTTATGTTTCATATATACCTTATACACACAGCCTGAAGGTCATTTTAGCCAATATTTTTTATAACTTTGGGCATTAAACAAAGTGTGTGTACATTCACACAATTCATTTATGTTTCATATACACCTTATACACACAGCCTGAAGGTCATTTAATACAATATTTTTAATAACTTTGTGTATTAAACAAAGTTTGTGTACATTGAGTCATCAAAAAACAAAGGTTTCACAATTTCACTCATTTAAAAAAGTCCGTATTTCGGAATATTCCGTATTTCGGAATATTTGGATATGGGATACTCAACCTGTATAAGGTGGGGGGTGGGGGGGGTGCAGTGTACATAGGGAGTATGTGAATCTGTATGTCCATGTCACACAGAGGTGACTATATTGAGAAAATCTGCAACTCTCTCTCTGTCCCTATCTGCCCCTACCACTCTACTCTCTCCCCAGTCCCTATTTAACCCAACCCATTCCCCTCTCTCTCTCCACCCATGTCTGGTCTGCCCTGCCCCCCACTCCACCCTCCCCGTCCCTATCTGTCCCTACCCCTACACTTTCTCCCCAGCCCCCTCTCTCTGTATGCAGTAAGTGTGAAAACAGGCAGATCAGTGTTATTAATATGACCAGAAGCAGGGTAGGAGGCTGTAACATTTTCCTGCAGTTTCGCTTTCAGTTTCAGCTGTCTCGGCTAACAGAGGTGAGGAGCAGAGTTGGATTTTATTATATAGGATAGGATAGATTTATTTGAGTTTGAGATCCTTTTGTAGCTTTGGGTGTCTTTGCGGGATGTTTTTGCCTGTGTATGCTGTGAGAAGGGCTTGTTAAATGAGAATTTTTTTTTTGAAGACTGCATTGATAAGAAGGGGCATGGGCAAAAAATAAACAAAAGTAATATTGAAAATGCTATAAAACACAAACCCAAAACTTTTCAAATTGATCAGTTTTGAATATTGGTTCACAGACTTGTAGGCAAATTCAGTTAGCCGCAACCACGTGGTAATTTACAGCGATTGGACTTTTCTTGGGCATCACCATGACAGTGACAAGCAACTTATCGTAGGTTTGCGCTGTCCCATGATTCTCTCTATTCAACTGTAAATTCACAAATAACTGGCTTCTTGCGATCATACTTGCTGTTAAAACCAGAGAAAAGTGGGAAATACTCAGAGGTGCTGAAGTGAAATTTGTGTTAAACCTATGGCGTATTATCTGTAATTTATCATGAACAATATGCTAGTACTATTGAGTTCATACTGTATTTTCAGATCACTGAAATGTATGTAAATGTAATTCTTCTCTATCCATAGAGCCAGTCGGTCTGGTGTGATATGGATATGCTTATTTATATATTAGTGTCACTGTACAGGTCAGGTCCAAAGTCACCACTGACGCTAAAGTCCTGGGACCAGGCTCAAACTGATGCATCACCAAGTGATCTGGTAAGGAGCAAAACATGTTTCTGACTTTAATGGTAACTTCCGGTTTTCTCCTCAGAGACCTGCATTAGTAGCATTTTTATGTGTCTATGGATAATTATAATAAATGATCTTTGTCTGCTTGTTTCAAATAATTTACTTTTGTATCTTCCCCAAATGATCCTCTTCTCTCCACTACAGAATGTTTTCAACAGGAAACTGTAGTTTTCTGCTACGCAGGACTAGGCTGTACCAGACAGTTGACACCGATGCTCGGTTTCCTGAGGGAGCGGTGGTGGTGGTGGTGGGGAGGGGGGGGGGGGGGGGTAGTGGGGGGTTTGGGCAAAAGCAAATGGGGCATGATTCATGGCTACATCCCCAATGTGACATGCAAAGTGGGCGTGATGTGCAGCCATGTCCCTGAAGGTGTCAATTGAAGAAGAAGCCTAATGGCACATGGAGGAGGGTGATTACTGATGCATAAGATACACTGGACAGGACAAAAAGATAGGGCTACCCGCTGCATCCGGGGTCGCAGCGGTTGTGTGTGACATCACGCTGCCGTGGCCTGCCCCGCAACGGTCCGGACAAGCGTTGTCCGTACCGTGACGCCGTCTGCACGCCTCTTACAGTCCCGCAACCGCCTGTCAATCAGGCAGAGGCGATCGGAACACAGCATCTCATTGGGCTCCCAGGGTGTGCATGCACAGTGTGCCCGCTGCGCGAGCACACTTCACAAAGTGTATTGTATATCCTCTTAAGTGAAACGCACAATTCCGGGTCTGTGGAACTCACTGACGGGAAGTACGTTATCCACAGGCCACCGAATCTGTGGTCCAGTGGGACGCATGAACTGGAAGTGCGTCAGACGCACTTCCGCCCGTTTGCTTCAGACCA
The DNA here is from genome assembly GCF_028390025.1 of Pseudophryne corroboree. Classification (NCBI taxonomy): domain Eukaryota; kingdom Metazoa; phylum Chordata; class Amphibia; order Anura; family Myobatrachidae; genus Pseudophryne; species Pseudophryne corroboree. Next base: position 445,213,014 of record NC_086444.1, on the reverse strand, counting down.
CAACTAATCCAAACAGTAGAGCACGATACACGCTCTCTAGTGCAGAGATTTACAACGATGCTGATTGGACATCACGGGTTGCTATGACAACCCGCAAAAACGGAAGTTATACACATTTTACATGTTGTCGTTTTCTCTATCGTCCTAAGTGGATGCTGGGGTTCCTGAAAGGACCATGGGGAATAGCGGCTCCGCAGGAGACAGGGCACAAAAGTAAAGCTTTTACAGGTCAGGTGGTGTGTACTGGCTCCTCCCCCTATGACCCTCCTCCAGACTCCAGTTAGATTTTTGTGCCCGGCCGAGAAGGGTGCAATTCTAGGTGGCTCTCATAAAGAGCTGCTTAGAGAGTTTAGCTTAGGTTTTTTATTTTACAGTGATTCCTGCTGGCAACAGGATCACTGCAACGAGGGACAGAGGGGAGAAGAAGTGAACTCACCTGCGTGCAGGATGGATTGGCTTCTTGGCTACTGGACATCAGCTCCAGAGGGACGATCACAGGTACAGCCTGGATGGTCACCGGAGCCACGCCGCCGGCCCCCTCACAGATGCTGAAGCAAGAAGAGGTCCAGAATCGGCGGCTGAAGACTCCTGCAGTCTTCTTAAGGTAGCGCACAGCACTGCAGCTGTGCGCCATTTTCCTCTCAGCACACTTCACACGGCAGTCACTGAGGGTGCAGGGCGCTGGGAGGGGGGCGCCCTGGGAGGCAAATGAAAACCTTTAAAAAGGCTAAAAATACCTCACATATAGCCCCAGAGGCTATATGGAGATATTTACCCCTGCCTAAATGTACTAAATAGCGGGAGACGAGCCCGCCGAAAAAGGGGCGGGGCCTATCTCCTCAGCACACGGCGCCATTTTCTGTCACAGCTCCGCTGGTCAGGAAGGCTCCCAGGTCTCTCCCCTGCACTGCACTACAGAAACAGGGTATAACAGAGAGGGGGGGCAAAATAAATGGCAATATATTAATATAAAAGCAGCTATAAGGGAGCACTTAATCATAAGGCTATCCCTGTCATATATAGCGCTTTTTGGTGTGTGCTGGCAGACTCTCCCTCTGTCTCCCCAAAGGGCTAGTGGGTCCTGTCTTCGTATAGAGCATTCCCTGTGTGTCTGCTGTGTGTCGGTACGTGTGTGTCGACATGTATGAGGACGTTATTGGTGTGGAGGCGGAGCAATTGCCAAATATGAGGATGTCACCTCCTAGGGGGTCGACACCAGAATGGATGCCTTTATTTGTGGAATTACGGGATAGCGTCAACTCGCTTAAGCAGTCGTTTGCCGACATGAGGCGGCCGGACACTCAATTAGTGCCTGTCCAGGCGCCTCAAACACCGTCAGGGGCTGTAAAACGCCCCTTGCCTCAGTCGGTCGACACAGACCCAGACACAGGCACTGATTCCGGTGGTGAAGGTGACGAATCAACCGTATTTTCCAGTAGGGCCACACGTTATATGATTTTGGCAATAAAGGAGATGTTACATTTAGCTGATACTACAGGTACCACTAAACAGGGTATTATGTGGGGTGTGAAAAAACTACCAGTAGTTTTTACCGAATCAGAAGAATGAAATGACGTGTGTGATGAAGCGTGGGGTGCCCCGATAAAAAACTGCTAATTTCAAAGAAGTTATTGGCTTTATACCCTTTCCCGCCAGAGGTTAGGGAGCGCTGGGAAACACCTCCTAGGGTGGACAAAGCGCTAACACGCTTATCAAAACAAGTGGCGTTACCCTCTCCTGAGACGGCCGCACTTAAAGATCCATCAGATAGGAGGATGGAAAATATCCAAAAAGGTATATACACACATGCAGGTGTTATACTACGACCAGCTATTGCGACTGCCTGGATGTGCAGTGCTGGGGTAGTTTGGTCAGAGTCCCTGATCGAAAATATTGATACCCTGGACAGGGACAATATTTTACTGTCGTTAGAACAAATAAAGGATGCATTTCTTTATATGCGTGATGCACAGAGAGATATCTGCACACTGGCATCACGGGTAAGTGCTATGTCCATTTCGGCCAGAAGAGCTTTATGGACACGACAGTGGACAGGCGATGCGTAGAGGAGTTATTTGGGGTCGGTCTATCGGATTTGGTGGCCACGGCTACGGCCGGGAAATCCACCTTTCTACCTCAAGTCACTCCCCAACAGAAAAAGGCACCGACCTTTCAACCGCAGCCCTTTCGTTCCTTTAAAAATAAGAGAGCAAAGGGCTATTCATATCTGCCACGAGGCAGAGGACGAGGGAAGAGACAGCAACAGGCAGCTCCTTCCCAGGAACAGAAGCCCTCCCCGGCTTCTACAAAAGCCTCAGCATGACGCTGGGGCTTCGCAAGCGGACTCGGGGGCGGTAGGCGGTCGTCTCAAGAATTACAGCGCGCAGTGGGCTCACTCGCAGGTAAATCCCTGGATCCTGCAGATAATATCTCAGGGGTACAGGTTGAAATTAGAGACAGAGCCACCTCGCCGTTTCCTGAAGTCTGCTTTACCAACGTCCCCCTCAGAAAGGGAGACGGTTTTGGAAGCCATTCACAAGCTGTATTCTCAGCAGGTGATAGTCAAGGTACCTCTTCTACAACAAGGGAAGGGGTATTATTCCACTTTTTTTGTGGTACCGAAGCCGGATGGCTCGGTAAGGCCTATTCTAAATCTGAAGTCCTTGAACCTGTACATAAAGAAGTTCAAGTTCAAGATGGAGTCACTCAGAGCAGTGATAGCGAACCTGGAAGAAGGGGACTTTATGGTATCCTTGGACATCAAGGATGCGTATCTCCACGTTCAAATTACCCCTCACACCAGGGGTACCTCAGGTTCGTTGTACAAAACTGTCACTATCAGTTTCAGACGCTGCCGTTTGGTTTGTCCACGGCACCTCGGGTCTTTACAAAGGTAATGGCCGAGATAATATTTCTTCTTCGAAGAAAAGGCGTATTAATTATCCCATACTTGGACGATCTCCTAATAAGGGCAAGGTCCAGAGAACAGCTAGAGATGGGTTTAGCACTATCTCAAGAGGTGCTAAAGCAGCACGGATGGATTCTGAATATTCCAAAATCCCAATTAATGCCGACAACTCGTCTGCTGTTCCTGGGGATGATTCTGGACACAGTTCAGAAAAAGGTTTTTCTTCCCGAAGAAAAAGCCAAGGAGTTATCTGACCTGGTCAGGAACCTCCTAAAACCAGGAAAGGTGTCTGTACATCAATGCACAAGAGTCCTGGGAAAAAATGGTAGCTTCTTACGAAGCAATCCCTTTCGGCAGATTCCATGCAAAGGGATCTGTTGGACAAATGGTCAGGGTCGCATCTTCAGATGCACCTGCGGATAACCCTGTCGCCGAGGACAAGGGTATCCCTTCTGTGGTGGTTGCAGGAGGCTCATCTATTGGAGGGCCGCAGATTCGGCATGCAGGATTGGATCCTGGTGACCACGGATGCCAGCCTGAGAGGCTGGGGAGCAGTCACACAGGGAAGAAATTTCCAGGGAGTGTGGTCGAGCCTGAAAAAGTCTCTTCACATAAGCATTCTGGAACTAAGAGCAATCTACAATGCTCTAAGCCAGGCGGAACCTCTGCTTCAAGGAAGACCGGTGTTGATCCAGTCGGACAACATCACGGCAGTCGCCCATGTAAACAGACAGGGCGGCACAAGAAGCAGGAGGGCAATGGCAGAAGCTGCCAGGATCCTTCGCTGGGCGGAGAATCACGTGATAGCACTGTCAGCAGTATTCATCCCGGGCGTGGACAACTGGGAAGCAGACTTCCTCAGCAGACACGACCTTCACCCGGGAGAGTGGGTACTTCATCCAGAAGTTTTCCACATGCTATTAAACCGTTGGGTAAAACCAATGGTGGACATGATGGCGTCTCGCCTCAACAAAACACTGGACAGGTATTGCGCCAGGTCAAGAGATCCGCAGGCAATAGCTGTGGACGCGCTGGTAACACCTTGGGTGTACCAGTCGGTATATGTGTTTCCTCCTCTGCCTCTCATACCAAAGGTATTGAGGATTATACGGCAAAGAGGAGTAAGACTAGTGGCTCCGGATTGGCCAAGAAGGACTTGGTACCCGGAACTTCAAGAGATGGTCACGGACGATCCGTGGCCTCTACTTCTGAGAAGGGACCTGCTTCGGCAGGGTCCTTGTCTTTTTCAAGACTTACCGCGGCTGCGTTTGACGGCATGGCGTTTGAATGCCAGATCCTAAAAGGAAAAGGCATTCCAGAAGAAGTCATTCCTACCTTGATAAAGGCAAGGAAGGAAGTCACCGCGAAGCATTATCGCCGTATTTGGCGAAAATATGTTGCGTGGTGCGAGCAGCGGAGTGCTCCGATGGAGGAATTTCAACTGGGTCGTTTTCCTACATTTCCTGCAATCAGGATTGTCTATGGGTCTCAAATTGGGATCTATTAAGGTTCAAATTTCGGCCCTATCAATATTCTTCCAAAAAGAATTGGCCTCAGTCCCTGAGGTCCAGATTTTTATCAAAGGAGTACTGCATATACAGCCTCCTGTGGTGCCTAAGGTGGCACCGTGGGATCTAAATGTAGTTTTAGATTTCCTCAAATCCAATTGGTTTGAACCACTAAAGAATGTGGATTTGAAATATCTCACATGGAAAGTGACTATGTTACTGGCCCTGGCTTCGGCCGGGAGAGTATCTGAACTGGCGGCTTTGTTTTATAAAAGCCCTTATTTAATTTTCCATTCGACATAGGGCAGAGCTGCGGACGCGTCCGCATTTTCTCCCTAAGGTGGTATCAGCGTTTCACCTGAACCAGCCTATTGTAGTGCCTGCGGCTACAGACGACTTGAAGGACTCCAAGTTGTTGGACGTTGTCAGAGCCTTAAAAATATACATTTAAAGGACGGCTGGAGTCAGAAAATCTGACTCGCTGTTTATACTGTATGCACCCAACAAGTTGGGTGCACCTGCTTCTAAGCAGTCGATTGCTCGTTGGATTTGTAACAAAATTCAACTTGTACATTCTGTGGCAGGCCTGCCACAGCCTAAATCTGTTAAGGCCCATTCCGCAAGGAAGGTGGGCTCATCTTGGGCGGCTGCCCGAGGGGTCTCGGCATTACAACTCTGCCGAGCAGCTACGTGGTCAGGGGAGAACACGTTTGTAAATTTTTTACAAATTTGATACCCTGGCATAGGAGGACCTGGAGTTCTCTCATTCGGTGCTGCAGAGTCATCCGCACTCTCCCGCCCGTTTGGGAGCTTTGGTATAATCCCCATGGTCCTTTCAGGAACCCCAGCATCCACTTAGGACGATAGAGAAAATAAGAATTTACTTACCGATAATTCTATTTCTCGGAGTCCGTAGTGGATGCTGGGCGCCCATCCCAAGTGCGGATTATCTGCAATACTTGTACATAGTTATTGTTAACTAATTCGGGTTATTGTTTAGGAAGCCATCTTTTAGAGGCTCCTCTGTTATCATACTGTTAACTGGGTTTAGATCACAAGTTGTACGGTGTGATTGGTGTGGCTGGTATGAGTCTTACCCGGGATTCAAAATCCTCCCTTATTGTGTACGCTCGTCCGGGCACAGTACCTAACTGGAGTCTGGAGGAGGGTCATAGGGGGAGGAGCCAGTACACACCACCTGACCTGTAAAAGCTTTACTTTTGTGCCCTGTCTCCTGCGGAGCCGCTATTCCCCATGGTCCTTTCAGGAACCCCAGCATCCACTACGGACTCCGAGAAATAGAATTATCGGTAAGTAAATTCTTATTTTTTAACATTTTATTAATTGTTTTTCTCTGACGTCCTAGTGGATGCTGGGGACTCCGTAAGGACCATGGGGAATAGCGGCTCCGCAGGAGACTGGGCACATCTAAGAAAGATTTAGGACTACCTGGTGTGCACTGGCTCCTCCCACTATGACCCTCCTCCAGACCTCAGTTAGAATCCTGAGCCCGGCTCGAGCTGGATGCACACTAGGGGCTCTCCTGAGCTCCTAGAAAGAAAGTATATTTCTCTGACGTCCTAGTGGATGCTGGGAACTCCGAAAGGACCATGGGGAATAGCGGGCTCCGAAGGAGGCTGGGCACTCTAGAAAGATTTATGACTACCTGGTGTGCACTGGCTCCTCCCACTATGACCCTCCTCCAAGCCTCAGTTAGATTTTGTGCCCGGCCGAGGTTGGATGCACACTAGGGGCTCTCCTGAGCTCTTAGAAGAAAGATAGTCTTAGGTTTTTTATTTTCAGTGAGACCTGCTGGCAACAGGCTCACTGCAGCGAGGGACTAAGGGGAGAAGAAGCGAACTCGCCTGCTTGCAGCCGGATTGGGCTTCTTAGGCTACTGGACACCATTAGCTCCAGAGGGATCGACCGCAGGCCCAGCCTTGATGTTCGGTCCCCGAGCCGCGCCGCCATCCCCCTTACAGAGCCAGAAGCAAGAAGATGGTCCGGAAAATCGGCGGCATGAAAACATCAGTCTTCACCAAGGTAGCGCACAGCACTGCAGCTGTGCGCCATTGCTCCTCTCACACTTCACACTCCGGTCACTGAGGGTGCAGGGCGCTTGGGGGGGGCGCCCTGAGGCAGCAATAAAAACACCTTGGCTGGCAAAAATACCTCAATATATAGCCCCAGGGGCTATATATGAGGTAAATACCCCTGCCAGATTCCATAAAAAAGCGGGAGAATAGGCCGCGGAAAAGGGGCGGAGCTATTTCCCTCAGCACACTGGCGCCATTTTTCCCTCACAGCTCCGCTGGAAGGAAGCTCCCTGGCTCTTCCCTGCAGACTACACTACAGCAAAGGGTAAAAAACAGAGGGGGGTCACTAAATTTGGGCGTAGTATACATTTATATAGTAAAAGCAGCTATAGGGGACATAACTCAGTTAGTCCCTGCCTTATATAGCGCTCTGGTGTGTGCTGGCATACTCTCACTCTGTCCCCCCAAAGGGCTTTTGTGGGTCCTGTCCTCTATTAGAGCATTCCCTGTGTGTGTGGAGTGTGTCGGTACGGCTGTGTCGACATGTTTGATGAGGATAATGAGGTGGAGGCGGAGCAGATGCCTTTAGAAGGGATGTCACCCCCTGGGGGGCAGACACCTGAGTGGATGAGCTTATGGAAAGAAATGAGTGCACGTATAGACTCCTTTACATAAGAAATTTGACGACATGCCAACTGTGGGACAGCCGAGTTCTCAGCTCGTGCCTGTCCAGGTGTCTCAAAGGTCATCAGGGGCTCTAAAACGCCCGCTATCTCAGATGGCAACCGCAGATGTCGACACTGATACTGACACCAGTGTCGACGACGATGAGTAAAATCTAATGCCCATTAAGGCTATTCACTGCATGATTGAGGCAATGAAAGAGGTGTTAAATATTTCTGATTTACATCCAGGTACCACAAAAAAGGGTATTATGTTTGGGGAAAAAAAACTACCCGTAGTTTTTCCCCCGTCAGATGAATTAAATGAAGTGTGTGAAGAAGAGTGGGCTTCCCCTGATAAAAAATTGGTAATTCCTAAGAAGGTACTAATGGCGTTCCCTTTCCCGCCAGAGGATAGGTTACGTTGGGAAACACCTCCTAGGGTGGATAAAGCGCTCACACGTTTGTCTAAAAAGGTGGCACTACCGTCTCAGGATACGGCCGCCCTTAAGGAGCCTGCTGATAGGAAGCAGGAGGCGATCCTGAAGTCTGTATATACACACTCAGGCATTATACTTAGACCAGCTATTGCGTCAGCATGGATGTGCAGTGCTGCCGCTGCGTGGTCGGATAAACTGTCAGAAAATATTGACACACTAGACAGAGACACGATTCTGCTAACAATTGACCATATCAAAGACTCAGTCTTATATATGAGAGATGCACAGAGGGAAATCTGCCGGCTGGCATCTAAAGTAAGTGCATTGTCCATCTCTGCTAGGAGATGCTTATGGACTCGCCAGTGGACAGGAGATGCAGATTCCAAAAGGCACATGGAAGTTTTGCCTTATAAAGGGGAGGAATTATTTGGGGATGGTCTCTCCGACCTAGTTTCCACAGCAACGTCTGGGAAGTCAGCATTTTTACCCCATGTCCCCTCACAGCCTAAGAAGGCGCCATTTTATCAGGTTCAGTCCTTTCGGACCCAGAAAAACAAGCGTGGAAAAGGAGGGTCTTTTCTGTCTAGAGGCAGAGGTAGGGGAAAAAGGCTGCAACAAACAGCAGGTTCCCAGGAGCAAAAGTCCTCCCCCGCTTCCTCTTCCAAGTCCGCCGCATGACGGTGGGGCTCCACAGGCGGAGCCAGGTACGGTGGGGGCCCGCCTCATGAATTTCAGCGATCAGTGGGCTCGCTCACAGGTGGATCCCTGGATCCTTCAAATAGTATCTCAGGGGTACAAGCTGGAATTCGAGGCGGCTCCACCCCACCGGTTCCTAAAATCTGCCTTGCCGATTGCTCCCTCAGACAGAGAGGCGGTGCTAGCGGCAATTCACAAGCTGTATTCCCAGCAGGTGATAATCAAGGTACCCCTACTTCAACAAGGCCGGGGTTACTATTCCACACTATTTGTGGTGCCGAAACCGGACGGTTCGGTGAGACCCATTTTAAATTTGAAATCCTTGAACACGTATATAAAAAAATTCAAGTTCAAGATGGAATCGCTCAGGGCGGTTATTGCAAGCCTGGACGAGGGGGATTACATGGTATCCCTGGACATCAAGGATGCTTACCTGCATGTCCCCATTTACCATCCTCACCAGGAGTACCTCAGATTTGTGGTACAGGATTGCCATTACCAATTCCAGACGCTGCCGTTTGGACTCTCCACGGCACCGAGGGTATTTACCAAGGTTATGGCGGAAATGATGATACTCCTTCGAAAAAATAAGAATTTACTTACCGATAATTCTATTTCTCATAGTCCGTAGTGGATGCTGGGGACTCCGAAAGGACCATGGGGAATAGCGGCTCCGCAGGAGACTGGGCACAAAGTAAAAGCTTTAGGACTAGCTGGTGTGCACTGGCTCCTCCCCCTATGACCCTCCTCCAAGCCTCAGTTAGGATACTGTGCCCGGACGAGCGTACACAATAAGGAAGGATTTTGAATCCCGGGTAAGACTCATTACCAGCCACACCAATCACACCGTACAACTTGTGATCTGAACCCAGTTAACAGCATGATAACAGAAGGAGCCTCTGAAAAGATGGCTCACAACAACAATAACCCGATTTTTGTAACAATAACTATGTACAAGTAATGCAGACAATCCGCACTTGGGATGGGCGCCCAGCATCCACTACGGACTATGAGAAATAGAATTATCGGTAAGTAAATTCTTATTTTCTCTAACGTCCTAGTGGATGCTGGGGACTCCGAAAGGACCATGGGGATTATACCAAAGCTCCCAAACGGGCGGGAGAGTGCGGATGACTCTGCAGCACCGAATGAGAGAACTCCAGGTCCTCCTCAGCCAGGGTATCAAATTTGTAGAATTTAGCAAACGTGTTTGCCCCTGACCAAGTAGCTGCTCGGCAAAGTTGTAAAGCCGAGACCCCTCGGGCAGCCGCCCAAGATGAGCCCACTTTCCGTGTGGAATGGGCTTTTACAGATTTTGGCTGTGGCAGGCCTGCCACAGAATGTGCAAGCTGAATTGTACTGCAAATCCAACGAGCAATCGTCTGCTTAGAAGCAAGAGCACCCAGCTTGTTGGGTGCATACAGGATAAACAGCGAGTCAGATTTTCTGACTCCAGCCGTCCTGGAAACATATATTTTCAGGGCCCTGACTACGTCCAGCAACTTGGAATCCTCCAAGTCCCTAGTAGCCGCAGGCACCACAATAGGTTGGTTTAAGTGAAATGCTGAAAACACCTTAGGGAGAAATTGAGGACGAGTCCTCAATTCCGCCCTGTCCGAATAGAAAATCAGATAAGGGCTTTTACAGGATAAAGCCGCCAATTCTGACACGCGCCTGGCCCAGGCCAGGGCCAACAGCATGACCACTTTCCATGTGAGATATTTTAACTCCACAGATTTAAGTGGTTCAAACCAATGTGACTTGGAATCCAAAAAAAAAACTACATTGAGATCCCAAGTGCCACTGGAGGCACAAAAGGAGGCTGTATATGCAGTACCCCTTTTACAAACGTCTGAACTTCAGGGACTGAAGCTAGTTCTTTTTGGAAGAAAATTGACAGGGCCGAAATTTGAACCTTAATGGACCCCAATTTCAGGCCCATAGACACTCCTGTTTGCAGGAAATGTAGGAATCGACCCAGTCGAATTTCCACCGTCGGGCCTTACTGGCCTCGCACCACGCAACATATTTTCGCCAATTGCGGTGATAATGTTTTTGCGGTTACATCCTTCCTGGCTTTGATCAGGATAGGGATGACTTCATCCGGAATGCCCTTTTTCCTTCAGGATCCGGCGTTCAACCGCCATGCCGTCAAACGCAGCCGCGGTAAGTCTTGGAACAGACAGGGTCCTTGCTGGAGCAGGTCCCTTCTTAGAGGTAGAGGCCACGGATCCTCCGTGAGCATCTCTTGAAGTTCCGGTTACCAAGTCCTTCTTGGCCAATCCGGAGCCACGAATATAGTGCTTACTCCTCACCATCTTATCAATCTCAGTACCTTGGGTATGAGAGGCAGAGGAGGAAACACATACCCTGACTGGTACACCCACGGTGTTACCAGAGCGTCTACAGCTATTGCCTGAGGGTCCCTGGACCTGGCGCAATACCTGTCGAGTTTTTCCCAACGGTTTATAATCCTGTGGAAGACTTCTGGGTGAAGTCCCCACTCTCCCCGGGTGGAGGTCGTGCTGAGGAAGTCTGCTTCCCAGTTGTCCACTCCCGGAATGAATACTGCTGACAGTGCTATCCCATGATTTTCCGCCCAGCGAAGAATCCTTGCAGCTTCTGTCATTGCCCTTCTGCTTCTTGTGCCACCCTGTCTGTTTACGTGGGTGACTGCCGTGATGTTGTCCGACTGGATCAACACCGGCTGTCCTTGAAGCAAAGGTCTTGCTAAGCTTAGAGCATTGTAAATGTCCCTTAGCTTCAGGATATTTATGTGAAGTGATGTCTCCAGGCTTGACCATAAGTCCTGGATATTCCTTCCCTGTGTGACTGCTCCCCAGCCTCGCAGGCTGGCATCCGTGGTTACCAGGACCCAGTCCTGAATGCCGAATCTGCGGCCCTCTAGAAGATGAGCACTCTGCAACCACCACAGGAGGGACACCCTTGTCCTTGGTGACAGGGTTATCCGCTGATGCATCTGAAGATGCGACCCGGACCATTTGTCCAGCAGGTCCCACTGGAAAGTTCTTGCGTGGAATCCGCCGAATGGGATTGTTTCGTAGGAAGCCCCCATTTTACCCAGAACCCTTGTGCATTGATGCACTGAGACAGTTCTGTACCATAAACCTGAGGTACCCTTGGTGAGAAGGGTAAATTTTGACATGAAGGTAAGCATCCTTGATGTCCCGAGACATCATGTAGTCCCCTTCTTCCAGGTTCGCAATCACTGCTCTGAGTGACTCAATCTTGAATTTGAACCTCTGTATGTAAGTGTTCAAAGATTTTAGATTTTAGAATCGGTCTCACCGAGCCGTCTGGCTTCGGTACCACAATAGTGTGGAATAATACCCCGTTCCCTGTTGCAGGAGGGGTACCTTGATTATCACCTGCTGGGAATACAGCTTGTGAATGGCTTCCAAAACTGCCTCCCTGTCAGAGGGAGACGTCGGTAAAGTCGACTTTTGGAAACGGCGAGGGGGAGACGTCTCGAATTCCAATATGTACCCCTGAGATATTACCTGAAGGATCCAGGGGTCTACTTGCGAGTGAGCCCACTGCGCACTGAAATTCATTGAGAACGGGCCCCCACCGTGCCTGAGCTTGTAAAGCCCTAGCGTCATACTGAGGGCTTGGCAGAGGCTGGAAAGGGTTTCTGTTCCTGGGAACTGGCTGATCTCTGCAGCCTTTTTCCTCTCCCTCTGTCACGAGCAGAAAAGAGGAACCTTTTGTCCGCTTGCCAACAAAGGACTGCGCCTGATAATACGGCGTCTTATTTTGAGAGGCGACCTGGGGTACAAACGTGGATTTCCCAGCTGTTGCCGTGGCCACCAGGTCTAAAAGACCGACCCCAAATGTCCCCTTTCAAAGGCAATACTTCCAAATGACGTTTGGAATCCGCATCACCTGACCATTTTACTGGTAGAATTGGACCACGCACTTATACTTGATGCCAGTCGGCAATTATTCCGCTGTGCATCATGCATATATAGAAATGCATCTTTTAAATGCTCTATAGGCAATAATATACTATCCTTATCTAGGATATCAATATTTCCAGTCAGGGAATCCGACCATGCCAACCCAGCACTGCACCTCCAGGCTGAGGCGATAGCTGGTCGCAGTATAACACCAGTATGTGTGTAAATACCTTTTTTTGGATACCCTCCTGCTTTCTATCAGCAGGATCCTTAAGGGCGGCCATCTCATGAGAGGGTAGAGCCCTTGTTCTTACAAGCGTGTGAGCGCCTTATCCCCCCTAGGGGGTGTTTCCCAATGCATCCTAACCTCTGGCGGGAAAGGGTATGCAGCCAATACTTTTTAAGAAATTATTAATTGTTATCGGGGGGAAACCCACGCATCATCACACATTTTATTTCTCAGATTCAGGAAAACTACAGGTAGTTTTTCCCTCACCGAACATAATACCCCTTTTTTGGTGGTACTCGTATTATCAGAAATGTATAAAACTATTTCCATTGTCTCAATCATGTAACGTGTGGCCCTACTGGAAATCACGGTTGTCTCTTCACCGTCGACACAGGAGTCGGTATCCGTGTCGGCGTCTGTATCTGCCATCTGCCTGACGGCCTATGAGACGTCTGGACAGGCACAAGCTGAGTAGCCGGCTGTCTCATGTCAACCACTGTTTTTTTGTTTTTTTTTATATAGAGCTGACACTGTCACGTAATTTTCAACAGTACATCCACTCAGGTGTCGACCCCCTAGGGGGTGACATCACTGTTACAGACACTCTGCTCCGCCTCCACATCATTTTCCTCCTCATACATGTCGACACACACGTACCGACACCCAGCACACACACAGGGAATGCTCTGATAGAGGACAGGACCCACTTAGCCCTTTGGGGAGACAGAGGGAGAGTTTGCCAGCACACACCAGAGCGCTATATATGTATAGGGACAACCTTACAATAAGTGTCTATCCCTTATAGCTGCTTATATCTGTTATTTTGCCAAATAAGTGCCCCCCTCTCTTTTTTACCCTGTTTCTGTAGTTGCAGGATGCAGGGGAGATTCTGGGAGCCTTCCTACCAGCGGAGCTGTGTGGGAAAAATGGCGCTGTGTGCTGAGGAGATAGGCCCCGCCCCCTTCACGGCGGGCTCTTCTCCCGCTTTTTACTGGAAAACTGGCAGGGGTTAAATACATCCATATAGCCCAGGAGCTATATGTGATGTATTTTTCGCCAACTAAGGTAAATTCATTGCTTCCCAGGACGCCCCCCCCCAGCGTCCTGCACCCTCAGTGACCGGAGTGTGAAGTGTGCTGAGAGCAATGGCGCACAGCTGCAGTGCTGTGCGCTACCTTATGAAGACAGGAAAGTCTTCTGCCGCCGATTTATGGACCTCTTCTTGCTTCAGCATCTGTAAGGGGGCCGGCGGCGCGGCTCCGGGACCCATCCATGGCTGGGCCTGTGATCGTCCCTCTGGAGCTAATGTCCAGTAGCCTAAGAAACCCAATCCACTCTGCACGCAGGTGAGTTCGTTTCTCTCCCCTAAGTCCCTCGATGCAGTGAGCCTGTTGCCAGCAGGTCTCACTGAAAATAAAAAACCTATTTAAACTTTTACTCCAAGCAGCTCAGGAGAGCCACCTAGATTGCACCCTTCTCGTTCGGGCACAAAATCTAACTGAGGCTTGGAGGAGGGTCATAGGGGGAGGAGCCAGTGCACACCAGCTAGTCCTAAAGCTTTTACTTTGTGCCCAGTCTCCTGCGGAGCCGCTATTCCCCATGGTCCTTTCGGAGTCCCCAGCATCCACTAGGACGTTAGAGAAAAGGGAGTTTTAATGATCCCGTACTTGGACGATCTCCTAATAAAGGCACGGTCCAAGGAACAGTTGTTGGTGGGAGTGGCACTATCTCAGGAAGTGCTGCGTCAGCACGGCTGGATTCTGAATATCCCAAAGTCACAGCTGGTTCCGACTACACGTCTAATGTTCCTGGGGATGATTCTGGACACAGTCCAGAAAAAAGTGTTTCTCCCAGAGGAGAAAGCCAGGGAGTTGTCTTCGCTAGTCAGAGACCTCTTAAAACCAAAACAGGTATCGGTGCATCATTGCACGCGGGTCCTGGGAAAGATGGTAGCTTCTTACGAAGCAATTCCATTCGGCAGGTTCCATGCCAGAATTTTTCAGTGGGACCTGTTGGACAAGTGGTCCGGATCGCATCTTCAGAAGCATCGCCTGATAACCCTGTCCCCAAGAACCAGGGTGTCCCTTCTGTGGTGGCTGCAGAGTGCTCATCTTCTGGAGGGCCGCAGATTCGGCATACAGGACTGGGTCCTGGTGACCACGGATGCCAGCCTACGAGGCTGGGGGGCAGTCACAAAGGGAAGAAACTTCCAAGGACTATGGTCAAGTCAGGAGACTTCCCTTCACATAAATATTCTGGAACTAAGGGCCATTTACAATGCCCTAAGTCAAGCAAAATCCCTGCTCCTACACCAGCCGGTGCTGATCCAGTCAGACAACATCACGGCAGTCGCCCATGTGAATCGACAGGGCGGCACAAGAAGCAGGATGGCAATGGCAGAAGCCACAAGAATTCTCCGATTGGCGGAAAATCATGTACTAGCACTGGCAGCAGTGTTCATCCCGGGAGTGGACAACTGGGAAGCAGACTTTCTCAGCAGGCACGACCTCCACCCGGGAGAGTGGGGACTTCATCCAGAAGTCTTCCAAATGATTGTAAATCAGTGGGGTCGTCCACAGGTGGACATGATGGCGTCCCGCCTAAACAAAAAACTAGAGAGGTATTGCGCCAGGTCAAGAGACCCTCAGGCGATAGCTGTGGACGCTCTGGTGACACCGTGGGTGTACCAGTCAGTTTATGTGTTCCCTCCTCTGCCTCTCATACCAAAGGTATTGAGAATAATAAGAAAGCGAGGAGTAAACACAATTCTCGTGGTTCCGGATTGGCCAAGAAGAGCGTGGTACCCGGAACTTCAAGAGATGATCTCAGAGGAACCGTGGCCTCTGCCGCTCAGACAAGACCTGCTACAGCAGGGGCCCTGTCTGTTCCAAGACTTACCGCGGCTGCGTTTGACGGCATGGCGGTTGAACGCCGGATCCTGAAGGAAAAGGGCATTCCGGAGGAAGTCATTCCTACGCTTATTAAAGCCAGGAAAGAGGTTACAGCAAATCATTATCACCGCATATGGCGGAAATATGTTGCATGGTGTGAGGCCGAAAGGGCCCCAACAGAGGAATTTCAACTAGGTCGATTTCTGCATTTCCTGCAAGCAGGAGTAAATATGGGCCTAAAATTAGGTTCCATTAAGGTACAGATCTCGGCTCTGTCGATTTTCTTTCAAAAAGAACTAGCTGCAGTACCTGAAGTTCAGACATTTGTAAAAGGAGTGCTGCATATTCAGCCCCCATTTGTGCCTCCGGTGGCACCTTGGGATCTCAACGTGGTGTTGAGTTTCTTAAAATCACATTGGTTTGAGCCACTAAAGACCGTGGATCTGAAATATCTCGCGTGGAAAGTGGTCATGTTATTGGCCTTGGCTTCGGCCAGGCGAGTATCAGAATTGGCGGCTTTATCATGTAAAAGCCCTTATCTAATTTTCCATACGGATAGGGCAGAATTGTGGACTCGTCCCCAGTTTCTCCCTAAGGTGGTGTCAGCGTTTCACCTGAACCAGCCTGTTGTGGTGCCTGCGGCTACTGAGGACTTGGAGGACTCCAAGTTGCTAGACGTTGTCAGGGCCCTGAAAATATATGTTTCCATGACGGCTGGAGTCAGAAAATCTGACTCGCTGTTTATTTTATATGCACCCAACAAGCTGGGTGCTCCTGCTTCTAAGCAGACTATTGCTCGTTGGATTTGTAGTACAATTCAGCTTGCACATTCTGTGGCAGGCCTGCCACAGCCAAAATCTGTCAATGCCCATTCCACAAGGAAGGTGGGCTCATCTTGGGCGGCTGCCCGAGGGGTCTCGGCTTTACAACTTTGCCGAGCAGCTACTTGGTCAGGGGCAAACACGTTTGCAAAATTCTACAAATTTGATACCCTGGCTAAGGAGGACCTGGAGTTCTCTCATTCGGTGCTGCAGAGTCATCCGCACTCTCCCGCCCGTTTGGGAGCTTTGGTATAATCCCCATGGTCCTTTCGGAGTTCCCAGCATCCACTAGGACGTCAGAGAAAATAAGAATTTACTCACCAGTAATTCTATTTCTCGTAGTCCGTAGTGGATGCTGGGCGCCCGTCCCAAGTGCGGTTTATCTGCAATACTTGTACATAGTTATTGTTAACTAAGTCGGGTTATTGTTGAGCCATCTGTTGAGAGGCTCAGTTGTTTCATACTGTTAACTGGGTATAATATCACGAGTTATACGGTGTGATTGGTGTGGCTGGTATGAGTCTTACCCGGGATTCAAAATCCTTCCTTATTGTGTACGCTCGTCCGGGCACAGTGTCCTAACTGAGGCTTGGAGGAGGGTCATAGTGGGAGGAGCCAGTGCACACCAGGTAGTCATAAATCTTTCTAGAGTGCCCAGCCTCCTTCAGAGCCCGCTATTCCCCATGGTCCTTTCGGAGTTCCCAGCATCCACTACGGACTACGAGAAATAGAATTACCGGTGAGTAAATTCTTATATTTAGGTTTGTTATTATACAGTGAGACCTGCTAGCAACAGGCTCACTGCAACTAAGGGCAGAAGCGGCGAACCTACCTAACTGTGGGTAGTTTGGGCTTCTTAGGCTACTGGACACCATTAGCTCCAGAGGGATCGACCGCATGGAACCGGCCATTGATGTTCGGTCCCGGAGCCGCGCCGCCGGCCCCCTTACAGAGCCAGAAGCAAGATGAGTCCGGAAAATTGGCGGCTGAAGACATCAGTCTTCTCCAAGGTAGCGCACAGCACTGCAGCTGTGCGCCATTGCTACTCATACACACTTCACACTCCGGTCACTGATGGGTGCAGGTCGCTAGGGGGGGGCGCCCTGAGCAGCAATAAATACACCTTGGCTGGCAAATATATCACAATATATAGCCCCAGAGGCTATATATGTGATAATTACCCCTGCCAGAATACAGAAAACAGCGGGAGAAAAGTCAGCCGAAAAGGGGGCGGAGCTATCTCCCTAAGCACACTGGCGCCATTTCTCCCTCACAGCTCCGCTGGAAGGAAGCTCCCTGGCTCTCACCTGCAGACTACACTACAGAAAGGGTAAAAAAAGAGAGGGGGGGCACTAATTTAGGCGCAATATACATATACAGCAGCTATAAGGGGATATAATTTAGTTAATCCCTGTATTATATAGCGCTCTGGTGTGTGCTGGCATACTCTCACTCTGTCTCCCCAAAGGGCTTTGTGGGGTCCTGTCTTCTATCAGAGCATTCCCTGTGTGTGTGCGGTGTGTCGGTACGGCTGTGTCGACATGTTTGATGAGGAGGCTGATGTGGAGGAGGAGCAGGTACCTATAAATGTGTTGTCACCCCCTGCGGGGCAGACACCTGAGTGGATGGACTTGTGGAAGGAATTACGCGAAAGAGTCGACTCCTTACATAAAAAATTTGACGACATGCCAAATGCGGGACAGCCGGCTTCTCAGCTCGTGCCTGCCCAGGCGTCTCAAAGGCCATCCGGGGCTTCAAAGCGCCCGCTACCTCAGATGGCAGACACGGATGTCGACACGGATACTGATACCAGTGTCGACGACGATGATGCAAATGTAATGTTCACTAGGGCCACTCGTTATATGATTGAGGCAATGAAAAATGTTTTACACATTTCTGATGTAACCCCAGGTACCACAAAAAAGGGTATTATGTTTGGGGAGAAAAAACTACCAGTAGTCTTTCCCCCTTCTGAAGAATTAAATGATGTGTGTGAGGTAGCGTGGGCTTCCCCCGATAGAAAATTGGTGATTTCAAAAAAATGACTAATGGCGTACCCTTTCCCACCAGAGGATAGGTCACGTTGGGAAACACCTCCTAGGGTGGATAAAGCGCAAAAGGTGGCACTACCATCTCCGGATACGGCCGCCCTAAAGGAACCTGCTGATAGAAAGCAGGAGGCTCTCCTGAAGGCTATATATACACACACTGGTGTTATACTGAGACCAGCTATTGCTTCAGCCTGGATGTGCAGTGCTGCAGCTGCGTGGTCAGAATCCCTGTCAGAAAACATTGACACCCTAGACAGGGACACTATATTGCTTAACATAGAGCATATTAAAGACGCAGTCTTTTACATAAGAGATGCACAGAGGGATATTTGCCGGCTGGCATCTAAAATCAGTGCACTGTCCATTTCTGCCAGGATAGGGTTATGGACCCGGCAGTGGACAGGGGATGCAGATTCTAACAGGCACATGGAAGTTTTGCCTTACAAGGGTGAGGAGTTGTTCGGGTATGGTCTTTCGGACCTAGTGTCCACAGCAACGGCTGGGAAGTCAGCTTTTTTACCACATGTCCCCTCACAACCAAAGAAAGCACCGTATTATCAGGTGCAGTCCTTTCGTCCCCAAAAGAGCAGGCGAGGTAGAGGCGCGTCCTTTCTGCCCAGAGGCAGAGGTAGAGGAAAAAGCGGCAGCATTCAGCCATTTCCCAGGAACAAAAGTCCTCTCCCGCTTCATCAGCTAAGTCCGCCGCATGACGCTGGGGCTCAACAGGCGGTGCCAGGTACGGTGGGGGCCCGTCTCAAAAATTTCAGCAATCAGTGGGCTCGCTCACGAGTGGATCCCTGGATCCTTCAAGTGGTATCTCAGGGGTACAAGCTGGAATTCGAGACATTACCCCCCCCCCGCCGTTTCCTCAAATCTGCCTTACCAACGACTCCCTCAGACAGGGAGGCTGTGTTAGAGGCAATTCACAAGCTGTATTCCCAGCAGGTGATAGTCAAAGTGCCCCTACTTCAACAAGGACGGGGTCACTATTCCACAATGTTTGTGGTACCGAAACCGGACGGTTCGGTGAGACCCATTTTAAATTTAAAATCCTTGAACACATATATAAAAAAATTCAAGTTCAAGATGGAATCGCTCAGGGCGGTTATTGCAAGCCTGGAAGAGGGGGATTACATGGTATCTCTAGACATCAAGGATGCTTACCTACATGTCCCCATTTACCATCCTCACCAGGAGTACCTCAGATTTGTGGTACAGGATTGTCATTACCAATTCCAGACGTTGCCGTTCGGCCTGTCCACGGCACCGAGGTATTTACCAAGGTAATGGCCGAAATGATGATACTCCTTCGAAAAAAGGGAGTTTTAATTATCCCATACTTGGACGATCTCCTGATAAAAGCGAGATCCAGAGAACAGTTGTTAGTGGGCGTAGCATTATCTCAGGAGGTGCTACACCAGCATGGTTGGATTCTGAATATTTCAAAATCACAGCTGGTTCCTGCGACACGTCTACTGTTCCTGGGAATGATTCTGGACACAGTCCAGAAAAAAGTGTTTCTCCCAGAGGAGAAAGCCAAGGAGCTGTCGTCTCTGGTCAGAGGCCTCCTAAAACCAAAACAGGTGTCGGTGCATCACTGCACACGAGTCCTGGGAAAGATGGTAGCTTCCTACGAAGCGATCCCATTCGGCAGGTTCCATGCCAGAATATTTCAGTGGGACCTCTTGGACCAATGGTCCGGATCGCATCTTCAAATGCATCGGCTGATAACCCTGTCTCCAAGGACCAGGGTGTCTCTCTTGTGGTGGCTGCAGAGTGCTCATCTCGTGGAGGGCCGCAGATTCGGCATACAGGACTGGGTCCTGGTGACCACGGATGCCAGCCTTCGAGGCTGGGGGGCAGTCACGCTGGGAAGAAACTTCCAAGGACTTTGGACGAGTCACGAGACTTCCCTACACATAAACGTTCTGGAACTGAGGGCCATTTACAATGCCCTGAGTCAGGCAAAGGCCCTGCTTCAAAACCAACCGGTTCTGATCCAGTCAGACAACATCACGGCTGTCGCCCATGTAAACCGACAGGGCGGCACGAGAATGAGGGCGGCGATGGCAGAAGCCACAAGGATTCTCCGATGGGCGGAAAATCACGTGTTAGCACTGTCAGCAGTGTTCATTCCGGGAGT
The DNA here is from genome assembly GCF_028390025.1 of Pseudophryne corroboree. Classification (NCBI taxonomy): domain Eukaryota; kingdom Metazoa; phylum Chordata; class Amphibia; order Anura; family Myobatrachidae; genus Pseudophryne; species Pseudophryne corroboree. The sequence goes on along the minus strand of NC_086444.1, from coordinate 445,192,709 downwards.
GGACAACTGGGAAGCGGACTTCCTAGGCAGACACGACCTCCACCCGGGAGAGTGGGGACTTCATCCAGAAGTCTTCCAACAGATAGTAAACCATTGGGAAAAGTCACAGGTGGACATGATGGCGTCCCGCCTAAACAAAAAACTAGAAAAATATTGCGCCAGGTCAAGGGACCCTCAGGCGATAGCGGTGGACGCTCTAGTGACACCGTGGGTGTACCGTCGGTTTATGTGTTCCCTCCTCTTCCTCTCATACCCAAGGTACTGAGGATAATAAGGAAAAGAGGAGTAAGAACTATACTCATTGTTCCGGATTGGCCAAGTAGGTCTTGGTCCCCGGAACTTCAAGAGTTAATCTCAGAGGACCCATGGCCTCTGCCGCTCAGACAGGACCTGCTGCAGCAGGGGCCCTGTCTGTTCCAAGACTTACCGCGGCTGCGTTTGACGGCATGGCGGTTGAACGCCGGATCCTAAAGGAAAAGGGCATTCCGGAAGAAGTCATTCCTACGCTGATTAAAGCCAGGAAAGATGTAACTGCAAAACATTATCACCGCATATGGCGGAAATATGTTGCTTGGTGTGAGGCCAGAAAGGCCCCAACAGAGGAATTTCAACTGGGTCGATTTCTTCACTTCCTACAGGCTGGAGTGACTATGGGCCTGAAATTAGGTTCCATTAAGGTACAGATCTCGGCTCTGTCGATTTTCTTCCAGAAAGAACTAGCTTCACTACCTGAAGTTCAGACATTTGTAAAAAGGAGTGCTGCATATTCAGCCCCCTTTTGTGCCTCCAGTGGCACCTTGGGATCTCAATGTGGTGTTGAGTTTCCTAAAATCACATTGGTTTGAGCCACTAAAAACCGTGGATCTAAAATATCTCACGTGGAAAGTGGTCATGTTATTGGCCTTGGCTTCGGCCAGGCGTGTATCAGAATTGGCGGCTTTGTCATGTAAAAGCCCTTATCTGATTTTCCATATGGATCGGGCGCAATTGAGGACTCGTCCCCAGTTTCTCCCTGAGGTGGTGTCAGCCTTTCACTTGAACCAACCTATTGTAGTGCCTGCGGCTACTAGGGACTTGGAGGATTCCAAGTTACTGGACGTAGTCAGGGCCTTGAAAATTTATGTTTCCAGGACGGCTGGAGTCAGGAAAACTGACTCGCTATTTATCCTGTATGCACCCAACAAGATAGGTGCTCCTGCTTCTAAGCAGACTATTGCTCGCTAGATTTGTAGCACAATTCAGCTGGCGCATTCTGCGGCTGGACTGCCGCATCCTAAATCAGTAAAGGCCCATTCCACAAGGAAGGTGGGCTCATCTTGGGCGGCTGCCCGAGGGGTCTCCGTTTTACAGCTTTGCCGAGCGGCTACTTGGTCAGGGGCAAACATGTTTGCAAAATTCTACAAATTTGATACCCTGGCTGAGGAGGACCTGGAGTTCTCTCATTCGGTGCTGCAGAGTCATCCGCACTCTCCCGCCCGTTTGGGAGCTTTGGTATAATCCCCATGGTCCTTACGGAGTCCCCAGCATCCACTAGGACGTTAGAGAAAATAAGATTTTACTCACCGGTAAATCTATTTCTCGTAGTCCGTAGTGGATGCTGGGCGCCCGTCCCAAGTGCGGATTGTCTGCAATACTTGTACATAGTTATTGTTAACTAAAAGGGTTATTGTTGAGCCATCTGTTGAGAGGCTCTGTTATGTTCATACTGTTAACTGGGTATAATATCACGAGTTATACGGTGTGATTGGTGTGGCTGGTATGAGTTTTACCCGAGATTCAAAATCCTTCCCTATTGTGTCAGCTCTTCCGGTCACAGTATCCTAACTGAGGTCTGGAGGAGGGTCATAGTGGGAGAAGCCAGTGCACACCAGGTAGTCCTAAATCTTTCTTAGATGTGCCCAGTCTCCTGCGGAGCCGCTATTCCCCATGGTCCTTACGGAGTCCCCAGCATCCACTACGGACTACGAGAAATAGATTTACCGGTGAGTAAAATCTTATTTTTACATGTTTTTGTAAGCATTATCTTACCTTGTACATACCATTCGTCTACGACTATGTATAAAAGCTCTGCATATATAGCAATACCTGTCCTTCCCACTTTATTGTAACAAAAAGGGGAGGGACACATCAGAGCATAAATAGATGACATTGGGATCCCAAAATTACCATCACCCTGAGGAAGACTAAACTAGTTGAAAAGCGTTGGTGGCATTGTGTTTTGCTTATGGACTTGGCCATCTTAATATTGGTAAACCCCAGCGGAGTGGAAAGAACATTTGGGCCCTAATTTGTTACTTACTCACTCATGGGAATCAGTACATCTTACCTATGTGAAGTGATCTTTATCCTGAGTTTTTACTTTGAATAAAAATCCGATTTTTGATATAAACGGTTTGTTTTAATGGATCTGTTTTGCTGATGCGGACTAAAGAAACTGCTACGGGAACGTACTGCTCTGTTTTCAAGTAAGCATACATGTAAGCCTGAATTATTAGAGAATTATACAGTCTTTAAGGCTTATCTGATATAGAAATCCAAAGATATTTTTATATGTTTCATCTCACTGTTTTGATGTAAGCGGGAAAAGTGAGCATCTTCTTTTCAGCTGATGTTTTGCACACTGTGTATTTTATAATACTACGGGACCACCCGAAGTGGTAGGAACTTACATACTAGAGAACTTCCCATACCCTTTATTTTTATGAGTTGGAGAATATACTTCACATTGGAGTGTTCCATCTTTTATCTCGTTGCATGTACCATTTCTTGGAGAGAGAATCCTCTATACAGACTGAACTCTCAAACTGGTGGACTTTCCAAAAACGTTTGTTTTGTTTTGAACTCTTACCCTTCGTATTTGTTATAGCGCGTATGATATCAATATATTTGTTTTATGATTCTGCCTGTTCTGGAATATAACACCAGAAGGTATCACTTTTGCTGCTGTCACATATCCAGCGCAGGGGATTACTAAATTTCTCTTACGTCCTAGAGGATGCTGGGGTCCATTTTAATACCATGGGGTATAGAGGGTTCCGCAGGAGCCTTCTGCACTTTAAGACTTTTTAACAGTGTGAACTGGCTCCTCCCTCTATGCCCCTCCTCCAGACCTCAGATTAGAAAATGTGCCCAGGAGACTGGATGCACACTAGTAGAGCTCTACAGAGCTGTACTGGAGAAAGACTTTCTTAGGCTTTTTATTTTACAGGGAAGCTGCTGGCAACAGCTTGCCTGCTAAGTGGGACTTAGTGGGGTGGGGACTTAGTGGGGTGGGGGGAAGTAGGAACCAACTTCTCAATTAGTTAATGGTTCTGCTTCCGCTGACAGGACACCATTAGCTCCTGAAGGGTACTGAACACAGCCCAAGCCTGGCCAGCATTCACTCCCACAGCACTGCCGCCACCCTGTAACAGCCAGAAGGCTGGTGCGTATATCACCGGAGTCCTGCAGAGAGGTGATCCTCCAGTCATCGTTGGCGGCATACAGGTACACGTTGCGCGTCATGTCTCTCAGCACAAGGGTGCAGAGTGGGGGGGGGGGGGCGCGCGCTCTGAGGGCATGTTTTAAAACCTTACTCTCACTGACAAAAAGGGTACATACATGTACAGCAGCTGTTGTGCCATCCCCAGCCCGTATAAATATTACATTGCTGAGGATGAAGGGCGCGGGGCTTCTCCTCACACTTGCCAGAACACTCGCTGGGTGCCATTTTCTCCTGCAGAAACTCCAGTGTGAAGCTCCTGAACGCTGTTTCTCCTCATGACAACGCTGATACAAGTACAGGGTGTTCTAGAAGGGGCAGAGAGTGTTCATTATAATTAGGCCTTTGGGCCTATTATTGGTATATGCGCTGTAAGTGGGTAATATTTCCAGAATTCACAATAAGGTGCAGTGTGTGGACTGGCAGATCCTTCTGTGTCTCCCTGACAGACTTTAGTGTGGGTCTGTCCCCAATAGTACCCCTGTGTGATAGGGGTGTGTGTGTGTGTGTGTGTGTGTGTGTGTAACATCTCAGACATGAGGGTTCTTCCCAGGAAGAACCCATTTTGGATGCACAAGAGGGTAATGTCGTGACCCTTCCCTCTCAGAAGGAGCCGGAGTGGGTGAGAATGTTGCAAAATAATATGTCAATGCTTGCAAAGAAATTCTCTGAACAACAGACTAAATATTGGAGGCAGTCTGCTGAGGATGCACTGTTTACTGACCCCTCCATATCATCCCCTCGGGTCCCATCCAGTTCCCAGAAAAATCTCTGGCCCAGATAATGCAAGGGAACACAGACACAGATTCCGACTCTGACGTCGACACTGGGGATTGATAAAGTCAAATATTACCTTTGAACATAAGCTATATAATTATTATGGACTAAATATGCAATTGGCGCACGGAGTACCGTAAGGGTACGCACTTAGCGTAGCAGACGCTAGACCATGGGCGCGACGCATGAGCGGCACGTACGCTCACGGGCTTACGTTTAGTATCGAGCACGCTATAGGTGGCCGAGTACTGTAATGCTACGCTATTAGCGTAGCGGACGCCATGTCCAAGAGTGGGACACGAGCGGCGCAGACGCTCACTGAATGACACACAGTAAACCTTGTTAACAACACACTGTAAGGGTATGCTTATACTGGAAACCTTAGTACTGTAATACTACAAAGATGTAACACTTATTGACCTTGATAATATGAAAGCTGTTTGAGCGATTGAGATGCTCAGAAACCCTTTGTAATAAATGGTGAAATACACAAGACCTGGTAAGGTTCCAAAACCTTCGTAGAAGATTCTTTTAGTATAAAAGGGGATAACAGTACAGTTCATACACTACAGACCTAACATTAATATCTAAACAGAATAACAAGACCTAAAATGAACAATGGCAAAGCGATCGCAAATACTAGCAAACAGAAAGAGAATAAATGGCAAACACTTACAGATAACAAAATGGCCACAGAGAACTTACACATGTGGGAATGAATCGCAAGCGCAGTCCTGGAAACCAGCCCTCAGCCTTCGATGACGAAAACCTTGCAGAGAGAGTGAGTGACTGGCCCAGGAATGGTGGTCCTTATATACACAACATACAGTAACAATACAATGGTCCCTACAATCTCATTGTTCATTGGACACAGGAATGTGTCTCTGCATTATAACAAAAGGTCATAGGTGGGTTCGAACAGGTGGGATGTGTCTTTCTCCAACTGCTCAGGTGGGAGGTATCCTCAGGATTCCCGCCGCATGGATAATGAACAGCAAATACAGTAAATGTCTATAAACTACTTTTACACATAACTATACGCAGGAGCGAGCAATCTCTTCCTAACCAACACCAAAATGTTACTATTAAAATACTCTACAGCTGGATACTAAACACCGTTCAACCTTTATCTGACCCTTCATATCATGCAAAGAGGAATCTCTCTGTCCACGAACCGTTTACACTAAACATACTTGCTGACATTGTTAAGGGGGATATCTATAAAACACGCTATTTGGGTTAACTATGTAGCGATCGAGTCGCTCGCTAGACGCTCACAAACTCCGCCGTAAATACACATCTCCATGCGTAGGAGACGTCAGAGCTTCCCTTACGCAACCTGAGGGGATGCGTACGCACGGGGGAGTGGGTGCACGAGCAGTGGGCATGTGCATTGGGGTTAGTACAAGGCATTGTGAATCACAATATGTTTCGACTTTGACAGTCCACCCTTTGGCAGTCAACAATAACTGCCACTATCTAAACAATTAAGCAGAAAAATATATATATGTTACCATGAAATACCTCATTATGATTGGGAGTAGGAAAGAGAGGAGAAGGTGGAAGATGTATGACCTAGTGGGATAGTAAAAGCATGTATGTATGGAATCCATGTCTGAGGGGCATGTATCATCGTGCCGTACATGTTTTAAATAAGCTTCGAGGTATTGCGAAGTATACATTGAATCCTTCTTATCCCGTATTAAGGGTCTGTGGATGGGCTGTCAAACTCTACCGAGCTCTTTTCGGCTTTTAGTTACAACAAATGGGGGAGCACATTTAGTTGATGATACATGAGGGGGGAAACATGTGGATGCTAATATGTGAAAGTCACCTGTCGACTATGTGTGGTACTACCTGGAGGTTGTAGAGATGAAGATAAGAAACATGTATTATAAATGCAGTTCTGTGGTTATGGGTGTATTGTCCTTGGGCATCTGTTGAAATCTTGTCCGGATTACTGTATCTTTGCTGTAAGTGGTAAGCAAAGTTTTTCAAGTGTCCATAGAAAGTTAAAGTCACTAAAAGTATCTTGCAAAGTCAGTGAAAAGGTTCATCAATGGTCTATAGAAGAGGTTCATCAAAGGTCTGTAGAGATGTGCATCAAAATCTTCCAGGTGGATGTCTTTTTACCTTGGAGAAAAACAAAGGAGAAACGGGTGAAAGAAACGGATCGTGGAATCATGTCTCATCACAACATTGTCTCAATTGATGGGTAATGGTCATTACTTCAGGCAACACCTTTCCAAAGTAACACAATCCCTCTGAGTTTTGGGGCAAGGAACTTATACGCCTTTCTCCCGCATATGAAATATGCGTCATCGGGGAGAACATATGGGACAGAATATGACATAACCATATTACAAACCTTCCATGTGAAAAGTCCTATCCCTAGCTCTCTCATCTGCTCAGTACACGTATCAAGTTGTATGATATGTGCACAGTATCCTGGTGATACTTCTCCAACTCGCATGGTCCTACTTCCTAGAGTGTACCTATACCGGAAATATTTTCCACCGTCGGCTATTTGGCGTATAAGTTCTGAGTTTATTGGCATTCTGTCGGCTCTGTTATTAAAACTGGACTGACATTTCTTGATGCACCCGTCCTCAACTATGTTGTCACAATTCCTACATATACAGTTCTCTTCAGCTAACAATCCTTCACAATGTCTGCTAATGTCATGGCTACTAGATCGTTTTCTGATACTCGCCTTTGCTCTGTGATTGTGTTGCTCTTGGAATTCTACGAATCCATCCTGATCATCAGAACCCATTCCAGATCCTTTCTCGACCTCACTGGTACTCTCACCGAAACAGACTGCTCTGGTCAACAACAGGGTCAACAGGAAAACACGGACTGCAGTCTCTTGGGGCGAGTCCATCTTACAGGAGGAGAAAGAGAAATTTGTAATGGGGGTACAGAAAATAATTGAAGGGAAAAAAAACTTGTTACGATAATTTGTCCTCTAGTCTTGTTGTTCTTCTTGCTCAGAGGCCGTCTCAACAGTGCTGCCTCTCAGTCTTCCTAAAACGAACATTTCAGTTATGCGATATTCTTTCCGAATCAGCGATCGGTCTATAAGGAGCATAAATCTTGCATTACCATTTGTCTAGCTGTTGTGTGACATACCATCCATAAAACATGAAAGAACAAAAAGAGAGAGAACAATAGAAAAAAACATTGTCAGATTTCCGTTCACCATCAGGCTGTCACACCAACATGTCCATCGGTATCTCTGCACAGTCTCCCCCACCAGCATTTCCACTCTCCACCCTTTGTGTTTGGCCAAGCACAACGATGCCGGTAAGATATACTGGAGTTGGGTAGACCTCTGAAAAGACCAAGTAGACATGTGACGTTTGAGCTGAAGTTCTGCTTGTGAACATCAGAGATGAAAAGGAAACATTTAAAGATAATCACAGAGTTTACCTGGCTGCCCTTGTGTCTACAAGGAATGACCTACCAATTACATCGACTGTAACCTCAGACTTACTATCAAGGCTAATGATCGACTTTACTGGCTGCAAATTACAGGTGCGGCCCAAAATTTTTCCTATATGATCCCTGTTTACAATTACATGTGTTATGTCGTTGTCTAGGGGGTTGATATACCTTATGTGGGTCTCTAAACATACAACTCCGTGCATAATGCCCTTCCCTCTGGCAGTTATAACATTTTATCACATTCGACTTACCCACAGGGGTCTGGGGCTTAAGCTGATGTGGCTTCGTTGTCAGGGCCTGTCTACTTATTGTCATTTGCTTACCGCCCTGTGACTCCCTGTGTCTTATGATGTTCCGACCATGTTCAATAGCGGTCTCTCTCAAAGCAGCCACCGACATCCCTTTCCAATTAGGTTGAGTGGTCTGTACCCTTGTTCTCAACACTTCCTTTAAACCATCCATTAATACAGAAACCGCTACCTCTCTATACTCTACAATGTGAGGTGCAATTGTGCATAACATACAATACCGTACTTACCTGTTAGCACGACCTCACCTGACCCTCCGTAAGGGGGCTTGACTACTGCCTTTACCGATTGGGCCGTGCCCACCTGGGTGTCTCGTATGATGGCTGCTGGAAAAAGTGCCGACATCGTGCTGGGCTCACTTTCTTGCTTGTAATCCTGAGGGAAGTTTAACATGGGGTGCAACTTGCACGGTTTAGAATTTGTACATTTATCAGTTTTACTTCTATCATTATTACATTTATTACGCTTACTATTATCATCATTAATACATTTATTAAGTGCATTATTATCATCATATCCCAGTATGCCATTCTCTGTAGCCACTTTCTCCCCTACTATATACGGTGGTGGTGCCGTTGCTATCCGATTTCTGCCAGGGTTTAAACCAGCTCTTTGAGCTAATCCCTGTTGTATCTCACTCTCCTGTTGCCATAACTGTAAACAATCATAATGTCTAATCCTCTGTTTTGCAGATTTTAATAGACATATCCTTTTCCTTAGATTTTGCAATACCTCAGGATTCAAACTGCCTACCCTGGGGAACTGTTCTCCATCATCCTCAGTCATTCGTTCCCATTCTTTGCATAAGACCTGTGTGTGTGATCCATATTTCTCGCACATTATATACCGCGCTGACCCTTTGGGCCAACAAATACCAACGTGAACCCTTGTTGATTGTCCCTTACTTGAGCAACTGGCCCCCATTCTTTGCAGGTATTGCCTTTCAGCGAATCCTTAAAAAAACCAACCACTCAGAGGCAAGCCAACGGTGAAAGTCCAACGAGTGCCTTCACCCACTCACGCCCCTATTGGCCGATACAAATTCCAGCAATGTGCCCACCACTGGTCGCACCCAATCTCCGGGCCCTGTGTAACCGCTATTTACTGAGCGCGTGTGGGAGTATGCTACCCTTTCCCAGTAAAGGTCAGTTGTTAGAGATTCTCTGAGTGAACAGTGAACCTCCCTTAAAATAAAAAAAAAACCTACACAAATCACTTCTGTATGTACAAATAGCGTCTATGATCCCACAAAACTTGAGTGGGAATCAAGGTGAATCAACTATTGCACACACCTCCGTGCGGTACAGTCGCACTGCGTATAAGTAACTATTACTTATCCGCCGCGCGACCAACGGAATCGGTTGTTTAGGCTGCGAAACCTTCAGCCGGAGCGTTATACTAACAGGCCTATATGGGTACTACGCCAACCCCTGGGGCTGCGCTTTCTACCTCTGACCTTTCTTTGGTCACGGTTTTCAGAGCGTCGCGAGAGCTCGCGGTTTTCTGACTTCGCAGTCCTCTTGTCTGCTGTGATACTAATTGCTCCTTTACCTTGTACAATGTTAACGTGAGCAAGCCACTCCCACGCCACCAAGTGTCCACTCGCCTGGTGTGGTCTCCTACGGGATCCCGATTTCTGGGTTCACAAAAAAAATACCTTTATTTGCACACTCACTCCTGTTCACTCATATGCACTCTGATTTTTCTGTACAGAAATTACTTTCATTCGGGTAAACAGGCCAATCCCAGAGGTTTTGCAATAGGAAAAGGTTCTTTTAAACTAAACTTTTGGAAACTGAACAAACTTGTGCTATTATCACGTGGCTACTATACCGCCCACACTAAAACAATGCTATCGTGTGATTTGAATTTAGTGGGCGTATCCGTACGCACGTTGCGTAATATACACCACGTGTGTAGGCCTTTGCGTTGCGTACGTAATCTCGCACGTTGCCCGAGACACGTATACAAGAGGCCAGATACGCTCACAGTAACGCAAATAACACGCTTCTATAAATGTAAACGATGTTCAACTATAATCGTTTACCAAGCACAACACAGTATCTCCTGTATAACCTTTGTAACTGGGTCAGGCTGCGTGCGTGTTTTACAATTACTCCCTTAAGTATTAATCTTACTTTTAACTAAATAGAAACAAATTTTCTCAGCACGTGATCAATGATAATTGGCAAACAGAAAGTAGATATGTGAAAATACACAAAATACAGGTCTAAATTAATCTGGTAATCAATGCTTCCAATAGTATGATTCATATTGGATAGCTATCTTGCAGAACATACATTGATATAAACACACACACATAATTATAATATTATATCTATGTACTATTTACTGGTCTCCCGAGACCCATTCACTCCACTAATTTGCATATGAATGTGCCTTTGACTGTCTGTGAACGTGGCCTTTCACTGCCAGGAAAAAAGCTGTTGCACAGGTTAATTTGCATTTCAATGGCTTATCTTACAACAAGCAGAGTTTAGCAGAATCGTGGAGGTAAAGAAGAAGAAAAACTTTGTTTTATATCTGTGTCGTTCTTGTATCAAATATTTATCTTACTATTAACTTTTATTAAACCCATCTGAGTCTATTTGTAATTGGTTAAATAAATGCATTGGTAACTCATAAATGGTGATTTCTTTTTGACCAAGGATGGCTGATTATTCCTGAGCAGACTGAAAATCAGCCTTTATGAGAAAAAAAAATTGACCATCCCAAAATGGCTGCTGCTCCTCCCCCTTCCACATCCTTGAGGGTTACACAAAATGAAAGACAGACCATGTGGCTTCCTTTGTCACAAAGAAAAATCACCATGCAAGCACCTTAAGTTATATTAGGCCTGAGTTTAAAAAAAAACAACAACACTATATCAAGGCTTTTGCAGCAACTTTTAAATATACTTTTAAACCTACTTAAACAGATAAGCAATCCAATCTGAATCAAACACAATATGACTCATTTGAACCTTGTTTTGCAACAATATGGTCAGATATGCAGAGTACAGGTGTGTGCGTATGTTACATGTGGTGCGTGCGCAGTTGGCACCAAACAGAAATTAAAACAGATTTAAAAGACAATAGCTTAACGTTCTTACCTTTCGGTTCCGGATCCCACCAGCATCCCTACAAACCAAGCGGAGCAGACGCTTATCTAATCAGCACTACTGTATCCCTGACCACCAAACGGCTAACAAGGGATACTACCTTCCCGCCCTTTGCTGATTGATAAAGTCTGCCTTGTCCTGCTAGGCTGCGGATATGAGGAGGCCTGGACGATCGCCCCCAATTGATAATGTCAATAATATTACCTTTAAACATAAGCTATATACAATCACCTTGGAACTGTAATGGCCGCCAGACCACGTGCACGTGCTACGCACTTGAAATAATCCTAACAAAAAGCAGAGCGGCAATGGCAGAGGTGACAAAAATTGTCCTCTGGGCAGAAAGACATGCAAAAGCTCTATTGGCATTACGGGAGTGTATAACTGGGAAGCAGACTTCCTCAGCAGACACGATCTCCATCCAGGAGAATAGGGCTTCCACCTACAGGTCTTTGCAGAGGTAGCAAGTCATTGGGGCATTCCTCAAGTAGATATGATGGCATCACGTCTCAAGAAGCTTCAGAAATATTGTTCCAGGTCGAGAGACCCACAAGCAATAGCAGTGGATGCACTGGTGACCCAGTGGGTGTTTCAGTCGGTGTATCTGTTCCCTCCACTTCCACTAATACCAAAAGTTCTCAAGATCATCAGAAGAACAAGGGTTCGAGCAATTCTCATTGCTCCAGACTGGCCAAGGAGGGTTTGGTATCCAGATCTTCAGGAGTTATTACGGGAAGATCCTCAGCCTCCTCCTCTTTGTGAGGACCTGCTTCAGCAGGGGCGGTTTGTTTATCAAGACTTACCACGGCTGCGTTTGACGTCATGGCTGTTGAGCACCAGATCCTAGCCCGTAAGGGTATTCCCAATTAAGTCATTCCCACACTTATTCTGGCCAGAAAAGGGGTAATGTCCAAACATTACCATCGTATTTGGAGAAAATATGAATCTTGGTGTGAATCCAAGAAGTCTCCTGCGGTGGAGTTTAAATTAGGACATCTTCTCCTATTTCTACAGGTGGGTGTGGATGCTGGCTTGAGATTAGGGTCTATCAAGGTCCAAATTTCGGCCTTGTCCATTTTCTTTCAGAAACAGTTGGCTTCCCTTCCTGAGGTCCAGACGTTCATGAAGGGGGTTCTGCGCATCCAACCTCCCTTTGTGCCTCCTGCGGCGCCATGGGATCTTAATGTGGTGTTGCAGTTCTTTAAATCGGACTGGTTTGAGCCTCTACAAGAGTTAGAGTTGAAGTTTCTCACTTGGAAAGTGGTGATGCTGTTGGCCTTGACCTCAGGCAGACGAGTGTCTGAATTAGGGGCTCTGTCACACGAGTCCTTATTTGATTTTTCATGAAGATAGAGCTGAACTGCAAACGTGTCAGCATTTTCTTCCAAAGGTTGTGTCTTATTTCCATATCAATCAACCTGTGGTGGTGCCAGTGGCTTCTGACACCTCAGCCGTTTCAAAGTCCTTGGAAGTCGTCAGAGAGTTGAGGACTTATGTTGCAAGAACAGCTCGGATAAGGAAAACAAAATCTTTGTTTGTCCTCTATGACCCCAACAAGATTGGGGGTCCTGCTCCTAAGCAGACTATTGCGCACTGGATCAGAGGTACCATTCAGCACGCTTATTCCACGGCAGGATTGCTGTTACCGACTTCGGTAAAGGCCCACTCTACAAGGAAAGTGGGTTCTTCCTGGGCGGCTGCCGCGGGGTGTCTCGGCGTTGCAAATTGGCCGAGCAGCTACTTGGTCAGGATCAAACACGTTTGCTAAGTTGTACAGGTTTGACATCTTGGCTGCTGACGACCTTCAGTTTGGTCAGTCAGTTCTGCAGGAACATTAGCACTTTCCCACCCGTGCTGGGAGCTTTGGTACATCCCCATGATACTAAAGTGAACCCCAGCATCCTCTAGGATGTAAGAGAAAATAGGATTTTAATTACCTACCGATAAATTATTTTCTTGTAGTCCGTAGAGGTTGCTGGGCGCCCGCCCAGTGCTAATTTTTCCTGCAAATTACATTTTGTCTTTTTACACAGTTTCTCATGTGTTAAGATGTTTTACAGCAGTTGTTGTTACGTTATGCATGCACGTTAGCATGGGTTATGTTAAAGGCCATGTTTGGCGGCATGTTTTGTTATGATGTGAGCTGGTGTGAATCTCGCCACTAGTTTAATGTAAATTCTTCTCTCGAAGTTGTCTGTCTCCTCGGGCACAGTTCCTATACTGAGGTCTGGAGGAGAGGAATAGAGGGAGGAGCCAGTTCACACTGTTGAAAAGTCTTAAAGTGCCGAAGGCTCCTGCGGGAACCGCCTATACACCATGGTACTAAAATGGACCGTAGCATCCTCTGCGGACTACGAGAAAAGGATTTACCGGTAGGTAATTAAAATCCTATTTTTTCATTCCACAAACCCCTTTTTTTTTAACCTTATGGGGTATATGCAATTCCGGGCGAATTGCGGGACTTTTTCGCCCGTTTTTCAATTCGACCGCCGAATTCCGGCAGGTGGGTGCCGGAATTCGACATATTCAATAAAAAACGAATTCGACAGTCCCACTGTCGAAAAACGTCTGATTTGACGGATTTTGATTAGATTTTTAAAAATGTTTAAAAAACTGTAAAAATCTGAAAAAACCCGGAAAAAAATTGTGTGGGGTCCCCCCTCCTAAGCATAACCAGCCTCGGGCTCTTTGACCCGGTCCTGGTTGCCAAAATACGGGGGGAAAAATGACAGGAGATCCCCCGTATTTTAACAACCAGCACCGGGCTCTGCGCCTGGTCCTGGTGCAAAAAATACGGGGGACAAAAAGAGTAGGGGTCCCCCGTATTTTTTGTACCAGCACTGGGCTCCACTAGCTGGACAGATAATGCCACAGCCGGGGGTCACTTTTATACAGCGCCCTGCGGCCGTGGCATTAAATACCCAACTAGTCACCCCTGGCCGGGCTACCCTGGAGGAGTGGGGGACCCCTTCAATCAAGGGGTCGTCGTCCCCGGCCACCCAAGGGCCAGGGGTGAAGCCCGAGGCTGTCCCCCCCATCCAAGGGCTGCAGATGGGGGCTGATAGCCTTGTTGAAAATGTAAGAATATTGTTTTTTGCAGAAGAACTACAAGTCCCCGCAAGCCGGTATTTGGAGAACCACAAGTACCAGCATGCGGGGGGGGGGGGGGGAGACGGGCCCGCTGGTACCTGTAGTTCTACTGCAAAAAAAATACCCAAATAAAAACAGGACACACACACCTTGATAGTAAAACTTTATTTCATTCATGCCGACACATACATACTTACCTATGTTGACACAATGTTCGGACCACTTCTCCAAGTAGAATCCATGGGGTACCTGAAAAGAAAAGATAATTATACTCACCTAAATCCAGTGTAGATCGGTCCTCCTTCAGTTTTTTAATCCACGTACTTGGCAAAAAAACAAACCGCATTTACCAGGACCACACGGACTCATTGACATTGACACATGAGACCCCTTTCCCCGAATGTGCCGGGACCCCACGTGACTCCTGTCACTGAGGTCCCTTCAGCCAATCAGGAAGCGCTACTACGTGGCGCTCACCTGATTGGCTGTTCGCTGTCTGTGCTGTGACAGCGCATTGCACAGCTCCCTCCATTACTTGCAGTGGTGGGAACTTTGCCGTCTACGGGGGGTTACCCGCGGTCAGCCGCTCACCGGCGGGTGACCTCACCGCTAGCCGCAAAGTTCCCACCATTGAATATAATGGAGAGAGCTGTGCGATGCGCTGTCTGCTCAGACGCGCAGAGCCAATCAGCAGAGTGCAAGGACGTTGCACTCGCTGATTGGCTGAAGAGAACTTTCAGTGACAGCTGTCACGGAGAGTTCTCTGCATTTGGGGAAAGGGGTCTCGTGTCAATATGGGACCCCTTTCAGTCCGCTTGTCGGGTCTTTGCGTTTTGTTATTTTGCCAAGTACGTGGATTATTTTCTGGACGTGGATGCATCTCTGGACGCTGGAAGGTGAGTATAATTTTTTCACAGGTTCCCTCGGATCGTCGGAGACCGTGGCAGTCGGCGTGTCAACATAGGTAAGTATGTGTGTGTCGGCAGTATGTAATAAAGTTTTACTATCAAGGTGTGTGTCTCCTGTTTTTATTTGGGTAGTTTTTTCCCAGTAGTACTACAGGTACCAGCGGGCCCGTTTTTCTCCCGCATGCTGGTACTTGTGGTTCTCCAAGTACCAGCTTGCGGGGGAGGCTTGCTGGGACTTGTAGTACTACTGGAAAAACAATATTCGGACATTTTACTCAAGGCTATCAGCCTCCCATCCGCAGCCCTTGGATGGGGGGGACAGCCTCGGGCTTCACCCCTGGCCCTTGGGTGGCTGGGGGGGGGACACCTTGATTGAAGGCATCCCCACTCCCCCAGGGGACCCCGGCCAGGGGTGACTAGTTGGATATTTAATGCCAAGGCCGCAGGGCACTGTATAAATGTGAGCCCTGGCTGTGGCATTATCTGTCCAGCTAGTGGAGCCCGATGCTGGTGTGAATAATACGGGGGACCCCTGCTCGTTTTGTCCACCGTATTTTTTGCACCAGCACCAGGCGCAGGATCCCCTGTCAAATTTTTCCCCGCATTTTTAGAACCAGGACCAGCTCGAAGAGCCCGAGGCTGGTTATGCTTTGGAGGGGGGACCCATTTTTTTCCAGGATTTTACCATTCCATCAAAAAAAAAAATATATATATTTTTAAAAATATATAAATAATACTTGTGCCTCCAAAAAAGACAAACCAAGTACCTCATCCCTTCTAATATAAATAGATCTGATATTACCAAGAAAAAAACACACAAAAAAAAACACGTTTTAATTTTTTTTTATTGGTTTCACCCTCCAAAGTGTGGCGGATTGAAAATGACGAATTTGCTGTCTAAAAGCACTGTTGTCGAATTTCCAAACTTGAATTGAATACACTTTGGTCGAATTGCAGCACTTGTATCATTGCAGAAAAGTCGAATTTGCAAAAAGTCGAATTTTGAAAGTCCATTTTTTTGACGGAAAGTACTGAATTGCATTGACAAATTTTTTTTTTGGGCGAAAATGTCCCGAAATTCGACAATTTCGGGAATTCGACCGCAATTGCATATACCCCATAGTGTTGTCCACGTGGACGTGAAAGTAGGTAAACCACAAATTTCACGTCAATGGAATTTTGATCAAAAACTTCTTCCCGGTATATGGGTGCTTATAGGAATCGCCAGGTTCCAAAAAGTTGCATGTGGTGCAGTCGCACCTATAGCAACAATTCTTTTGTTTTAAAAAATGTGTGGCCACTGCTTGTTTTTTTAGAAAGATTGGTTTTCACCACCTTGGGCCAAATGTAGTAGAGTGAGAGTTTCAGAAAGTGAGAGATTTGGTAAGGTTTTTCAGGTTTTTAAAGTGGCAGTCATTCACACTGCAAAACCCGGTTGATCTTGCTGTGTAAATGACTGTCACTTTAAAAAAACTGCAAAACCTTACCAGATCTCTCACTTTTTGAAACTCTCACTCTATTACATTTGGCCCTTTATCTCTAATGTTTGCTCTTCTGGAGTAACATGGCATTAGCTAGTATTTTTTAACATTTTTAGATCTGGGTCCTTTTTTATTATGGGCCATAAATGCTTGTCACGTTTATTGGTAAATGGACTCAGGGTATTATATTGGTTAACCCATGGTAACACTTCTTGCATGATTTTTTTGGGTTTTGGCTCCAGAAGAGACTCTTCAATGCTTTGTCACGTGCCTGATTCAAAAGATATAATATTTATATTTATACAGACATATATACACTCTCTCTCTCTCTCTCTCTCTCTCTATCTATATATATATATATATATATATATATATATATATATATACCAGATTATCTTCAAGACCCTGCTGAGGGTCTCAAATAGAGGGCACTCACCAATCAATTTCCAAAGATAAAAAGTTTTATTTAGACCATTGAAGTCATCACATACATGTCGACGTTTCGGCTTCGCAGAGCCTTTTTCAAGACCACCACAGGAGACATCTGTTCAGCACCCCAGAGAGCAGTATACTGACATCTGCCTCCCGGGCTCCCTTATATAGCACAGACCCAATTACCTTAATAATTTAATTACCTAATTGCCTGGAGCAGCCCTGCCCCAGTGTTCCATATAATCACTGGAGCAGGTAACCATATAGGACATAAATAACAACCGATACTGATGTACTACAATACAGGGTTTTATTAGCTACCTGTACTGAAAAGACCGACATATCACATACTTACAGCACTGTGTTTAATGTGTAAAACTCGCGGTATGACCGGAAGCGCATCATATGCGTTCCTCTGGTCACCGCTGTGCGTTCCACTGACAATGACCGGAAGCGCGTCATATGCGCTCCACCGGTAAGCACTGTGCGTTCCATCAGTACTTCCCCCTAGGCACACATCATGTGTCTCATAGGGGAAAATTGAACATAGTAATCATCTTCATATTTAAAACTAATGGTTATACTCATAAATCTGACACATTAGACCCGCCATCACATAGGCTGCGGTCTCATAGACTAACTATATATAGGAGCCCGGAAGACAATACACACATAGTCCCTTTGGGAGTATATACATACAGATATACCAGTGCATCAGAAAACCTGTCATTCTGATGCACACTGGTAAATACCAGGGGCAGGGCTGCTCCAGGCAATTAGGTAATTAAATTATTAAGGTAATTGGGTCTGTGCTATATAAGGGAGCCCGGGAGGCAGATGTCAGTATACTGCTCTCTGGCGTGCTGAACAGATGTCTCCTGTGGTGGTCTTGAAAAAGGCTCTGCGAAGCCGAAACGTCGACATGTATGTGATGACTTCAATGGTCTAAATAAAACTTTTTATCTTTGGAAATTGATTGGTGAGTGCCCTCTATTTGAGACCCTCAGCAGGGTCTTGAAGATAATCTGGTATATGTGGAAGTCTATACAGGCCTCCTTGTGGAGCACCCCACTGATGACTGTGATATAGCCGTGAGTGCGGACTTATACAATGCAATATTAGTGGATCATGGCCTTACTGGTTTTTTGATACCTTTGTCAAGCACCCGCTTTTCTAATATGAACTTTGGCTACCTTGGTGAATAATGCTGCTTGTGTATATGAATATCTCTCTTTATCCCAGGATATCTGGTCCTCATGCCTGACAGATATGCTGACATAATTGATCACACAAGTTGTGGTATTTTTAATGTTTTTGCATAGTGGATACTTCTTGCGTTTGTCCATACTTGTACCTGATCAGAGCAATATAATTGTATATGAAGCATTTTTTGTTTGTTATAATTTGACTCTATATCTATGATGACGCAGACAGGGGTTAATGTGTTTGACGAGGATTTATTGAGAGCAGCAGAAAGCAGCTTTCTATCCCTCACTGATGATGATGCAGAGAAAATATACTTTGGTCTGATTGAGTTTTCAGAATTACCGGCTGAAACAATACCTGACTTATATACTAAATTACTAAGGATGAGAAAACGTGAAACAGATCTGGTGTTACATGGCCAATTTCTCAGTGAGCATCACCGCTCCAAAAAATCCCCAGGGGATTCAGGGTACATAATGTGCCCACCCTTGGGAGGAATAACCCAGCATTCTGCACTAAGTGGTGTTCTGTCCTCAATAAATGCTCGTCAGATCTGATCCTGCTTGTTATCGAAGAGGTTACCAATGAACTATTGAAATTACGGTCAGAAATTGAGACTTTTAAGAGTCTATATTTGAAAAAGCTGATTAATGACAAAACAGAACCTTGGTTGGATAGACTTAAGGGACAAATAGATTCTTACCAACAGGAATTATTACAATTTAAACGGAAAAAACTGGAAACGGTTAATATGGATTACAAATTCCACACAGTTTATAGATGGTTAACGGGTAATTCCAATGAGGGTCAGAGTAGACGACCATATAGGTATCGTAGACAGAGACCTTTCAGCCAAGAGGGTAGCTCCCCAGTACAAACATCATCAGAAGGTGAAAATACAGATTCTAATGACACCAGACAGGAACATTTTTTAGAGACAGGGACGTACCTATACCCACCATTCCGAAGAGGAGGCGCCCGAGGAACTCGCAGAGGCGGGGGGGTAAATATAGGAAGAAGGGGTCGGCGACCCCGGAGGTAAGCTCTATATTTAATTTATCTTCACACATCTTAAGTACAGCTGAATCGTCAGTATTGTCCTTCGGTCTATCCTTTGTCCCCACCACCATACATAATCCATTTGATTGGAGTGTTGATAATTTTCGATTGGGGCGAAAATTGCGACTAAGAGAACAATTTGGTAACAAGAATGATCAGGGTGAGCCAATTATATGCAAAAAACCTAGCTATTATGATCCAATATCACACAATGCAAGTATTAAAACATTTGTACGCATAGCAGAAGCAGATATGGTGGCGACGGCTGATGTAAAGCCTCAATACTTTAATTTATCTATTGAACAGAGAAGTGCGTTGAAATCCCTGAAGGATAACAAAAATATTGTGATACGCCCCGCTGATAAAGGTGGTTATCCAGGATTGGAGCCAATATGATAGAGAGATCAGATATCAATTGTCTGATAAACTCACATATATCAAATTAAAAACTGACCCGACTCAGATGTATAAAAAAATTATTGATGAGGTCATTGATCTAGGCCTTCAGGGGGGATGGATTGATGATTCGGTAGCGGAATACCTTAAAGTGGAATATCCTGTTGTACCAATATTGTATACACTGCCGAAAGTCCACAAACGATTGGACAATCATCCGGGTCGGCCTATTGTATCGGCAAAGGGGTCCCTTTTACAACCACTGGCCATTTATGTTGATCAATTTTTACAGCCCCTAGTGTGCAATACAATTAGTTATATACGTGATACCACTGACTTCCTTTCTAAGGTCAGAGATATTGAATTACCAGATTCTGATGTATGGCTCGTGACCCTCGATGTACAATCATTATACACAGTAATCCCACACTATGATGGTATTGATGCAATCAGAAAACTACTTGTGGAGGCTCAACATATAAAACCACCTGTAGAATTTCTGATAAACCTTATTGAGTTAGTCCTCAAAAAAAATAATTTTATGTATGGTGCAGACTATTATGCTCAAATACAGGGGAAAGCCATGGGTTCCAACCTTGCGCCAGCTTACACTAATTTATACATGGCTGACTATGAGCGTAAATATATATTTTCAAAATTTGGACATAGATTGTTAAGATATATGAGGTTTATCGATGATATCTTTTTGCTCTGGTCAGGTACCAGGGACGAGCTGGTAGCTATGATTGATAACCTTAATGGCATTGAGGGACCCATCAGATTCACCTATACGACTGATCTAACTACAATAACCTTTCTTGATGTGACGCTATGGCGGAATGGTGGGAAGCTTGATACTACGCTATACCGTAAGACAACGGATCGCAATACCATCCTACAGGCCACAAGCCAGCATCCACCTATGCTCAAGGAAAGCTTGCCAATATCCCAATTCCTGCGTGTACTGAGGATAAACTCCACAGATGAACTTGCTGAAATACAAATAGAGGAGATGAAATCCAAATTCCTCCAGAGAGGGTACTCACTTACAACATTGAATAGATGCATTAAAAAAGCACGTCATCGCTTTAAACACCCGATTGATAATGTTGCGAAATCAAAGAAAGACAATCAAATTGTACATGTTAGTACATATGATCACACCTCATGCACAGCAAGAAACATCTATGGTCAGCATTGGCCATTACTGACGACTGATCCCCAGCTTGGTCTTGGTGGCACCAAACCTCCAATGAACGCATACCGGAGGGAACCTAACATACGTCAATTATTGATGCGCCCAACTGTGCAGCCGACACAAGCGCCAACACACTGGCTAAGGTCTGGCAGGACGGGTTGTTTCAAGTGCAAAAGTTGTACCACCTGTAACTCGATGTTAAGTGGCAAGGAATTCCGGCATCCACATAACGGTACGAAAATTCGTATCCGTTATAACCTATCCTGTATGAGTACCTTCGTCATCGATGTGATAATATGCCCGTGTGGTCTTTACTACACGGGTATGACGAGTAGACCATTCAGGGATAGAATGGCAAACCACAGTTACTCAATTAGAGCTGCGATCCAGACAAATACTACTGATAAACATGTTGCTAAACATTTTCTTCTTCATAATCATCAGGTTTCAACTCTGCGGTGTATGATCATCGATCAGGTACCAGAATTAACAAGAGGTGGTGATAGGGTCCTAGCATTAAAAAAACTTGAGTCACAATGGATATACAGACTGGACACCATCACACCTCGTGGACTTAATGAAAATAATCCACTAAAGATCTTCATACATTAGACGTGGATCGGTTTCGATCCTGATATAGGGGTATATGCAATTCACGGCGAATCGCGGCAATTTTTCGCCGTTTTTTAATTCGACTCAATTCGCCAGGTGAATTCCGACAGGTGGCTGCCGGAATTCACCATATTCAATGAAAAACGGATTCGCCAGAATCGCGGGCGCAAATCGGCCGATTTGGCGGATTTTGCCGCGATTTTAAAAAACGGGAAAAACCCGGGGGAAAAAATGGCGTGGGGTCCCCCCTCCAAAGCATAACCAGCCTCGGGCTCTTCGACCTGGTCCTGGTTCTAAAAATGCAGGGGAAAAATTGGGCAGGGATCCCCCGTATTTTTAAAACCAGCACCGGGCTCTGCGCCTGGTGCTGGTGCCAAAAATACGGGGGACAAAAAGAGTAGGGGTCCCCCGTATTTTTAACACCAGCATCGGGCTCCACTAGCTGGACAGATAATGCCACAGCCGGGGGTCACTTTTATGCCGTGCCCTGCGGCCGTGGCATTAACTACCCAACTAGTCACCCCTGGCCAGGGTACCCTGGGGGAGTGGGGACCCCTTCAATCAAGGGGTCCCCCCCCCAGCCACCCAAGGGCCAGGGGTGAAGCCCGCGGCTGTCCCCCCCATCCAATGGGCTGCGGATGGGGGGGCTGATAGCCTTTTGTGATAATGAAAAGAATATTGTTTTTTTCCAGTAGTACTACAAGTCCCAGCAAGCCTCCCCCGCAAGCTGGTACTTGGAGAACCACAAGTACCAGCATGCGGGAGAAAAACGGGCCCGCTGGTACCTGTAGTACTACTGGAAAAAAAATACCCAAATAAAAACTACACAGACACCATGACAAGTAAAACTTTATTACACACTACCGACACACACATACTTACCTATGTTGACACGCCGACTGCCACGGTCTCCGACGATCCGAGGTACCTGTGAAAAAATTATACTCACCTTCCAGCGTCCAGAGGTACATCCACGTCCATAGGTAAATCCACGTACTTGGCAAAAAAAAAAACGTACACCGATCCACCGGACTAAGAAAGGGGTCCCATGCTTTCACATCAGACCCCTTTCTCCCGAATCCCGGGACATCACGTGACTCCTGTCACTGAAGTCCCTTCAGCCAATCAGGAAGCGCTACTTCCGTGGCGCTCACCTGATTGGCTGTGCGCTGTCTGTGCTGTGACAGCGCATCGCAAAGCCGCTCCATTAGTTTCAATGGTGGGAACTTAGCGGCTAGCGGGGGGGTCACCCGCCGGTCAGCCGCTGACCGGCGAGTGACCTCACCGCTAGCCGCTAAGTTCCCACCATTGAATATAATGGACGGGGCTGTGCGATGCGCTGTCTGCTCAGACGCGCAGAGCCAATCAGATGAGCGCAACGAAGTTGCGCTTCCTGATTGGCTTTAGAGACCTTTCTGTGACAGCTGTCACTGACAGGTCTCTCTGCATTCGGGGTAAGGGGTCCCATGTGTCAGCATGGGACCCCTTTCAGTCCGGCATGGAGCGGGTATTTGCGGTTTGTTTTTTTTCTACAAGTACGTGGATTTATCTCTGGACCCTGGTTGAGGTGAGTATATTGATCTTTTATTTTCAGGTACCCCTGGATTCTACATGGAGAAGAGGACCGATGTCGGCGTGTGAACATAGGTAAGTATGTGTGTGTCGACGTATGAAATAAAGTTTTACTGTCGACGGTGTGTGTGTCCTGTTTTTATTTGGGTATTTTTTCCCCAGTAGTACTACAGGTACCAGCGGGCCCGTTTTTCTCCCGCATGCTGGTACTTGTGGTTCTCCAAGTACCAGCTTGCGGGGGAGGCTTGCTGGGACTTGTAGTACTGCTGGAAAAAACAATATTCTTTTCATTATCACAAAAGGCTATCAGCCCCCCATCCGCAGCCCATTGGATGGGGGGGGACAGCCTCGGGCTTCACCCCTGGCCCTTGGGTGGCTGGGGGGGGACCCCTTGATTGTAGGGGTCCCCACTCCCCCAGGGTACCCCGGCCAGGGGTGACTAGTTGGATATTTAATGCCACGGCCGCAGGGCACGGCATAAAAGTGACCCCCGGCTGTGGCATTATCTGTCCAGCTAGTGGAGCCCGATGCTGGTGTTAAAAATACGGGGGACCCCTACTCTTTTTGTCCCCCGTATTTTTGGCACCAGCACCAGGCGCAGAGCCCGGTGCTGGTTTTAAAAATACGGGGGATCCCCTGTCAATTTTCCCCCCGCATTTTTAGAACCAGGACCAGCTCGAAGAGCCCGAGGCTGGTTATGCTTTGGAGGGGGGACCCCACGCCATTTTTTTAAAGGATTTTACCGTTCCAGCAATAAAAAAATAAAAAAAATTTAAAAAATATTTAAAAAAATATATAAATAATATTTGTGCCTCCCAAAAAAAAAAAAAAAAGTACCTAATCCCTTCTAATATAAATAGATATGCTATTCCTAAAAAAAAAAACACCCAAAAAAACATGTTTAATTTTTTTTTTATTGTTTTCACCCTCCAAAGTGTGGCGGATTGAAAATGACGAATTTGCTGTCTAAAAGCACTGCTGTCGAATTTCCAAACTTGAATTGAATATGCTTTGGTCGAATTGCAGCACTTGTATCATTGCAGAAAAGTCGAATTTGCAAAAATTCGAATTTCAAAAAGTCGAATTTTGAAAGTCCGTTTTTTGGTCAGAAAGCACTGAATTGCATAGGCGAATTTTTTTTTGGGTCGAAAATGACCCGAAATTCGACAATTTCGGGAATTCGACCGCAATTGCATATACCCCATAGTCTTAGCAAGAAGTATCTATTTGAAATAATCAAATATTTAGAAACAGTACTATTCTTTTCCCTATGCAATTTTAAACCTTTGTTTGTTTGTTTGTTTGTTTTTTGTTGTTTTTTTTCTTCTATGTAGGTATTTACCAGTGTGCATCAGCATGACAGGTTTTCTGATGCACTGGCATATCTGTATGTATATACTCCCAAAGGGACTATGTGTGTATTGTCTTCCGGGCTCCTATATATAGTTAGTCTATGAGACCGCAGCCTATGTGATGGCGGGTCTAATGTGTCAGATTTATGAGTATAACCATTAGCTTTAAATATGAAGATGATTACTATGTTCAATTTTCCCCTATGAGACACACGATGTGTGCCTAGGCGGAAGTACTGATTGAACGCACAGTGCTTACCGGTGGAGCGCATATGACGCGCTTCCAGTCATTGTCAGTGGAACGCACAGCGGTGACCAGAGGAACGCATATGATGCGCTTCCAGTCATACCGCGAGTTTTACACATTAAACACAGTGCTGTAAGTATGTGATATGTCGGTCTTTTCAGTACAGGTAGCTAATAAAACCCTGTATTGTAGTACATCAGTATCGGTTGTTATTTATGTCCTATATGGTTACCTGCTCCAGTGATTATATGGAACACTGGGGCAGGGCTGCTCCAGGCAATTAGGTAATTAAATTATTAAGGTAATTGGGTCTGTGCTATATAAGGGAGCCCGGGAGGCAGATGTCAGTATACTGCTCTCTGGCGTGCTGAACAGATGTCTCCTGTGGTGGTCTTGAAAAAGGCTCTGCGAAGCCGAAACGTCGACATGTATGTGATGACTTCAATGGTCTAAATAAAACTTTTTATCTTTGGAAATTGATTGGTGAGTGCCCTCTATTTGAGACCCTCAGCAGGGTCTTGAAGATAATCTGGTATATGTGGAAGTCTATACAGGCCTCCTTGTGGAGCACCCCACTGATGACTGTGATATAGCCGTGAGTGCGGACTTATACAATGCAATATATATATATATAAATATAAACAAACACGAGGAACCACTGCACTCGCCATTCCCAGGGGTTGGGGTGCGGTGGGCTGTGACCACCAAACTCAAATATACCAAACAAAAAACCCAGCACTCTCCTAAGCAGCTTCATTCACCTTAATGCTTTAATATACATCTAAATAAATAATGGGGTTTTGGTTTATGAATTGTACAAATCATGTAAGCTTGCGGCCCACTCCACGGGACCCCATTTCACCGCAAGTCCTACTCTATCACAAACTTTCACATAGATTTTATAGAAACCTGGCTACTGCTGTGTCATAGAGGAAAATGTGCTTATCTGGTTTAGAGCTTACCTGCCACACTTATGGCTTTTAAAAGGTAAGACAGTCACCAACACAAATAACACAACTAAACAAGTGTGCTTACCTGGTTTACAGCACACCTGCCAACAGACTACTGGCTTTCAAAGTGAGACAGTCACCAACACACCTAAATAGCAGCTGATCCAGGTTAAAGGTAAATGAGCTTAGGGGTGCATGAGAGAGAGATATGGTCACAAATGGGCCAATTAAAAATTAACCCTGTTATACAAACAAACACGAGGAACCACTGCACTCGCCATTCCCAGGGGTTGGGGTGCGGTGGGCTGTGACCACCAAACTCAAATATACCAAACAAAAAACCCAGCACTCTCCTAAGCAGCTTCATTCACCTTAATGCTTTAATATACATCTAAATAAATAATGGGGTTTTGGTTTATGAATTGTACAAATCATGTAAGCTTGCGGCCCACTCCACGGGACCCCATTTCACCGCAAGTCCTACTCTATCACAAACTTTCACATAGATTTTATAGAAACCTGGCTACTGCTGTGTCATAGAGGAAAATGTGCTTATCTGGTTTAGAGCTTACCTGCCACACTTATGGCTTTTAAAAGGTAAGACAGTCACCAACACTGGTGTGTTGGTGACTGTCTCACTTTGAAAGCCAGTAGTCTGTTGGCAGGTGAGCTGTAAACCAGGTAAGCACACTTGTTTAGTTGTGTTATTTGTGTTGGTGACTGTCTTACCTTTTAAAAGCCATAAGTGTGGCAGGTAAGCTCTAAACCAGATAAGCACATTTTCCTCTATGACACAGCAGTAGCCAGGTTTCTATAAAATCTATGTGAAAGTTTGTGATAGAGTAGGACTTGCGGTGAAATGGGGTCCCGTGGAGTGGGCCGCAAGCTTACATGATTTGTACAATTCATAAACCAAAACCCCATTATTTATTTAGATGTATATTAAAGCATTAAGGTGAATGAAGCTGCTTAGGAGAGTGCTGGGTTTTTTGTTTGGTATATATAGATATAGATATATAAAATCTAGCGATACAGCATGGTGGCAGATGGTAGAATAAATTATTCACAACAGGCAGGTATCTGCAACACTTTATCATCATCAGGTGCCTGATGATGATGATGTAATAGAGCATCGAAATGTTGCAGTTACCTGCTTGTTGTGGCTAATTTATTCTACCGTGTGCTGTGTGTGAGCTCTGTGCTGGGAGTTCCTACGGAGGGCACAGGAAAGTATTACGAATGTGCTGCCCTACTCTTGGAGATATAATAAATAAATATATATATATATATATATATATATACATACACACACATACAGTGTGTATATATATATATATATATATATATATATAATATCATATCTCATGTGTGTATGACACAGACTGCACAATCAACTATATATTACACACCACACACATACTGTACATTGAAACAAAGATATACAGTGTACTGCACACAAACCCAGGTGCTGCAGAGGAGAGACACTGCCAGTGCCAGTCACTTAACAGCTACTGGAATTAATGTGAGAACATATTGTGGAGTTGTCTTGCTGCGCATGCGTAGCAGTTCCCAGTCACCACAGGTAGGGAGAGAGCTTTGCCTGCAATAGCTCCCTGTAGCGGTAGCTGCGATCGTGGCTTTTCTTGAAATGGAGACACGACAGGAGGTCGTCAATGTACATCAAATAGAGAAACATATTCTGTACCATGTCCGGAAGTCCAAGAAACAAATCCTGTTCAACTTCCCACATATAGGTATAAGCAAACGCTGGGGCCACACAGGACCTCATTGCACACCCGGTCAATTGCTTGTAAAACTGCTTTTCAAAGATAAAATATTTGTGGGTTAAAGTAAACTCTAGTAAGGACAAAAAAAATTGATCTAGTAATGCACTGGTAATGCGCACAGCGTCTATTCATGGGAGTCAGAAGTACTTTCAGAGGTACTGGGGCCATGCACCCATGGTGATGAAAAATGGGCACTTCTGCAAAGCCACACTACCTTTTACATAGGTTACATCCCCTTTTCAGCTGGGAGTGGCTTCGCCGCACCATGGAGTTCCTCCTGGGCATCTGCAAATGTTGGAAGTTATGATAGAGTACCAGCCAATCAGCTCCATAACAGCCATGTCACAGGTTGGGTTTGAAAAATGACCGGTAACAGATTGGCTGGTATTTTATCTCCATTCCTACGTGCTGCAGTCCCTTCTACTTACATTTGGGAAGTACTTAATATTTGCAACTATCCCCCGAAAATGGTTGTGTTTGGGGAATTAGCAGCAAATATTAAATGATACATTGTCTCCATAATGATTTGCTGACCCTGTGATGTCTAAACAAATATCTTATAACAAAATGACAATATCATTAACATCCATTAAATAATAAAGAAAAACACAACACCATTTTTTTTCCCAATAACTTTATATACTTAAAAACTGTAAGTACAACACCAATTCTGGTCTGGATTCATTGACTCTCTCACGAAAACAAGTGCATTTTTAGCAAAGACTATGCCAACAGTAACCATTAGAGGAATCAGGCATAGCCCACAGAATAACAGACACAGTAGAGCCAAATTCAGTGCTGCCACCATACATTGGGTAAAGTGCGAACAGTGTTTTTAGAAGGAACACAAAAAATGCATAGATCACAATGATCAGAAGTCCAAGACAATGAGGTCAAGAAACCAATGCTGTGATACTATTGACCTCAATACAGTTCACTTGGAGCAAGAGACTAGAATAAGGTCAACAACATTTTTTTCATCACAACTAAAAAATCGGGGTAAAAAAACTAGTTCAAAATTAAAAAAATGAGGATCATCCAGTACAGAGGACTGTATACTCAGTATGTCAGAGTACATGTCACTGGACAATGTGCTGGAAAGGGAGGATGGGGTGGGCTGTGTGGGTCCTGGTGGAAAACAGCTCATTTGTTGAGGAGGGTTTCCCGGTGCATACTGCAAGGGCTGGTGATGTGGGAATGTGTATGGGGGCTCATTTCTGAGATGGCGTCTGGCAAGTGGTTATTATCTCACATTCCTCGACAAGAGATTCGTCGGTGGCTCGTGAGGTAGCATTAAGTACCAAACACTTGTAAAATGTCAAAAAGGGTTGAGATTACCTAAAGGATGAAAAAGGGGCAGACTAGATGGGCTAAGTGGTTCTTATCTGCCGTCAAATTCTATGTTTCTATGTTCTCTTTTGATGATCTGTCGCATCTCCGCCACAATATAATTACCAAATGTTTGATCCAAGTCTTGGGTCCTTTTAAGAACCTCCTTAGCATGTTGAAAAAAATGTTATGAGCTGGGTGGGACATAAGTGGCCTTCTTCGATGACAACCGCTGTTTCTGGGTTCGTGGCTGTGGAGTTGCTGTGCCCATGGTCATCCACTTCTGTGGCCTCACTTGTGGAAGGCTCTACTTCAAGCTCCGTAGTAAGATCCTACAATATAAAACAAAACAATAATTAACTCCATGTAAAAATGTGTGGGTACAATACAATACAAATGTATGGATATTGACCAGTTGAAGTTCCAGACTACTCTTGACCTTACCCTTGGCTTTTGTTCCATAGGGAACTTCATTAGGTCATAATACCACGGCGTTGGCTTGTAGACCTCATCTGTCCCAGCTCTCGATTGTTGCGATTCCATATACTTCTTGTGCTCCCTCAAAAACACTGTTTGGAAATTTTCATCTTTACCCATTTTAGGTCCACAGCACTGTTCCTGGCTCTACTGTATCTGATAAACTAGTCATATGCCCGATTCCTCTTTGGTTGCCATAATCCATGCTTTTTACATGCCACAGGCACTTGTTTTCATGACAGAGGTCGAAAAATCCAGACCAGAATTGGCGTTGATCATCAGAAGACATATCTGTGAGAAAAATATTAAACACAATTTACCAACAAAGTGCAAGTGTAATGAACATACCTATGTGAAGCAACACTACACATTATTCCACACTGTTATGCCCATTACACATTCTGCTTCACATCATGATGCCATTTCACATTATTCCACACTGCACATTACACATTATACTGCACACCATGATGCAGTGTTAGGTTCCTGGTGCTCAGAACAAGGGAGATGTTATGAAGTGAGTCCAGAGCACCAGGACGTAACGCTGGGAAAGGGGAATGGAAAGGGAATAGCCCCTGGCACCCTATCTCCGTTGTCTCGCCGTGTTGTCAGTACACTCTTGCGAGACTATGGTTGCTTGAGCCCATGGCAGCCGCGTTTGAAGGGCGGATTACGTCTGCCCAACTTCGATGCCCCCTCAGGTCTTAATGAGAGACAAAGAGTGTACCGAGACAGGGTGATAACAAGGGGCCCTCTAATCTGAAACAACCAAAGCCAGGGGCTACTAACTAGCCCAAAACTAAATGTATGTGCGGCTTGCCGCCAAAGGAAAAGAACAACAAAGGAAATGCTGACCACACGCTGACACAATACTTTTTGTGTACCGGCGGTGACAGCACAAGCAGAACCCTCTGCAAAACACCAGTGACAGAAATAATAACTGAATACAGCAGCCTAGGCCGACGGATGCAGCAGAGCTGCTACTCACGGAACCGGTACGAATGCTGGCAAAAGGACAGGAACCCCCAATGCTGCCGACACAGACTCTCAGAACTGGAGGACTGGCAGAATCCCAAACGACAGACCGGTGGACACCAGAAACTCGACCAGGCACAGGCAAAGGACTTCAGAACAGGACACAGGATCAGACACAGGAATCGACATGGGAACTGACACAGGAATCGACACCGGAAGCAAGCTAGTCAGACACTGCTACACAGGAGCTCAGGGACTGGCAGGAACCAGCTCAGACTTCAAGCAGACTGGAAACCAAGAAATATCACCAGCATCTGTGAACTGCACTGAGCCAGCATATAACAGAGAGGCCTAATTAATAATTTCATGCAGCTGCCCTGTTGCATGAAACTGACAAGATGCAATTAGCAGCCAGGTGAGGCTGAACACATGGGAACAAGCTGCAATTACACAGACTCACCAGCGGCAGCAACCAAGAGTATTCTAAAACAGAGCAACGGGAAATCCTGGCCTGCAAGACAACTTATAAACATAAAATACATAACTGACATGCAAAACAGGAATGAGCCACAGCCGTGGCTCATAACAGTACCCCCCCCCCCCCCTTGAGGAGGGGTCAAAGGACCCACAGACTTTCCAAAACAAGGGATACAACAAAAAACCTGACACACTGGTCTAACAGATACGAAAACAGAAACAAGCTGCAACCACAGCCTGTAACAGTTACCTCCCCCTGACAGTGGCCACTGGACACAAGACAAGGAAAAAAAAAACTTTTTTTTTTTTTAATCAAGGCAAGAGTCAAAAATTATTTCTTTTTCTTCTTCTTTTTACAAAGCTCTTTAGGTCTGACCAAGGTAATTCCCCAAACATTGTCTGAACTGATGGTACCACCCAGCAAGGCTGCGTTCAAATCAGAGACAAGTTTCTTACCCTTGGGAGCTGAACTTTCTGGCAAAGTACTATTATTAGAAGAAGAAGAAGTCCGAAAAGCACATCCTGCAGTCAAAACAACGGGCTGGGACTCTTGTGCCGAGTTTACAGTATTTGGTGGACTCTCAACAGACAAGACGGGTGACTTAGAGGAACCTGAACCAATTTCTTTGGGACCATATCTTTTAATAATTGCATCACTGAATGCTTGGAGATCCTGAAGAATGGGATCTTCAGCTTTCATTAGGCTGGTCGCCCACTCAAAAGGATCTCCTCTAAAATAATAAATCAGATAGAGCACAAGGTTCTCTGAAGTGATGCCCAGAAATGGTCTAGACAACATAATAATGTAATAGTGTTTGTAAAGCGCCAGAAATTGGGCTAAGTCCCCATCAAAGATTATGGATGTTGAGATATCAACAGAGTTAGGATCTGTTTACTTCCCATCTGACTGACTGGAGTGCTTTGCTAGGACCTGGTCACTATTGACCTTACCCGAGGCTGAGACTCTCTGAACCCCACCTGGGGCAGTGACTTTCTGAACCCCACCCGGGGCAGTGACTTTCTGAACCCCACCCGGGGCAGTGACTTTCTGAA
The DNA here is from genome assembly GCF_028390025.1 of Pseudophryne corroboree. Taxonomy (NCBI): domain Eukaryota; kingdom Metazoa; phylum Chordata; class Amphibia; order Anura; family Myobatrachidae; genus Pseudophryne; species Pseudophryne corroboree. The sequence continues at coordinate 445,160,974 of NC_086444.1, read as the reverse complement.
CCCCACCCGGGGCAGTGACTTTCTGAACCCCACCCGGGGCAGTGACTTTCTGAACCCCACTCGGGGCAGTGGCCTTCGTGAACCCCACTCAGGGCAGTGGCCTTCGTGAACCCCACTGGGGCGCAGTGGCCTTCGGGAACCCCGCTGGGGCGCAGTGGCCTTCGGGAACCCCGCCGGGGCAGTGGCCTTCGGGAACCCCGCCGGGGCAATGGCCTTCGGGAACCCCGCCGGGGCAGTGGCCTCCGGGAACCCCGCTGGGGCAGTGACTTTCTGAACTCCCCCGGGGCAGTGGCCTCCGGGAACCCCGCTGGGGCAGTGGCCTCCGGGAACCCTGCTGGGGTCAGCACCACGGATTATTTTACTGGGACCAAGCCGTCGGCCTCTCCCACTGGGACCAAGCCATCGGCCTCACTCTCTGAGTCGATAATTATCAAAACTTCTCCCGGGACTATGACTTCCGGGACTTTTGCTGAAGCTATAACCTTCAGCACCTCCACTAATGCTACGCCTCTTAAGTTCTTTCCTGGGGAAGCGACCTCTAGACCCTTCTTAGAGGCTGCGTCTCTCGAGACCCCACTTGGGGATATTACTTCCAATATCCCTTCTGGGGTTTTGCTTCTCGAGTTCCCTTCTAGAACTATGGTTTTAGATACCCTTTCTGGGGTTGCGCTTTTCAAGTCCCTACCTGGGGTAACAGCTTCTGAGACCCCTTCTGGTATGGACACCTGAGCTACAATATTTGATGTCCCTCCTTCGTGAACCCCACTGGGGCGCAGTGGCCTTCGGGAACCCCGCTGGGGCGCAGTGGCCTTCGGGAACCCCGCCGGGGCAGTGGCCTTCGGGAAACCCGCCGGGGCAATGGCCTTCGGGAACCCCGCCGGGGCAGTGGCCTCCGGGAACCCCGCCGGGGCAGTGGCCTCCGGGAACCCCGCTGGGGCAGTGACTTTCTGAACTCCCCCGGGGCAGTGGCCTCCGGGAACCCCGCTGGGGCAGTGGCCTCCGGGAACCCTGCTGGGGTCAGCACCACGGATTATTTTACTGGGACCAAGCCGTCGGCCTCTCCCACTGGGACCAAGCCATCGGCCTCACTCTCTGAGTCGATAATTATCAAAACTTCTCCCGGGACTATGACTTCCGGGACTTTTGCTGAAGCTATAACCTTCAGCACCTCCACTAATGCTACGCCTCTTAAGTTCTTTCCTGGGGAAGCGACCTCTAGACCCTTCTTAGAGGCTGCGTCTCTCGAGACCCCACTTGGGGATATTACTTCCAATATCCCTTCTGGGGTTTTGCTTCTCGAGTTCCCTTCTAGAACTATGGTTTTAGATACCCTTTCTGGGGTTGCGCTTTTCAAGTCCCTACCTGGGGTAACAGCTTCTGAGACCCCTTCTGGTATGGACACCTGAGCTACAATATTTGATGTCCCTCCATAAGCTTGGGCATCAGGTACCGCTCCAGCACTCTGGGCATCGGGTACCGCTCCAGCACTCTGGGCATCGGGTACCGCTCCAGCACTCTGGGCATCGGGTACTGCTCCAGCACTCTGGGCATCGGGTACCGCACCAAGATCCTGAGCATCGGGTCCCTCTCCAGGACCCTGGGCAGCAGGCACCACTCCAGGACCCTGGGCTACGGGCACCACTCCAGGACCCTGGGCTACGGGCACCACTCCAGGACCCTGGGCTACAGGCACCACTCCAGGGGCTTGCAACTCTGCTTCAACAGGAACCTCAAGAGAGGAGAGAAACATTCTCTTTTGATTCCTGAATCTATAATGGGGCTCCCTTGCCCAAGGACCCCAATTATAGGACAGAGAGCTTTTTAGTGTGGGTTGTGTGACAAGTACCTCTGCCACAGTAGAGACAGGAGTAGGTCTTGTATCCTGACTCAACTTGGCCAGAGGGCAAGACTCGTCACCACACTTTGGCTTGCGCAACTCACAGGTCTGCAGATAGTGGCCTAAACCCCCACAATATAGGCATAAGTTTAAGTTTCTGTGACTCAGACGCTCCTCTTCTGAGAGCCTGGGCCACAGAAAACTTTTAAACCTTTTCTCTTCAATTAAACCAGAGGATTCTCTTGTCACCATACGACTTCTGGCAAGATGAGCAAGATTTTAGTCAGAAGGTTTTGCAGTTGCTTTAGGGATTGCTGCAAAACTTCTAGTCGCTCTGGTCTCAAAGCACTGAAAGCAGAGTTCAGGGCTGCGAGAGATGCCTGCAGGGCTTGCATAGTAGACATAGGAGGATTTAAAACAAGGCAAGACTAGACAAGGCAAGACTAGACAAGGCAAGACTACATTTTTAAACTAGACAAAACCGGACTGGATTCTGCACACTCAGAGCCGGCCATAGGTATAGGCAAACTAGGCAATTGCCTAGGCCATTTGCTATGCCTAGGGGCATCATCAGCTTCTGCTGATTAAAATGATATGTGGCATGCCTATATTCTATATGTAGCATTTCATATGCAGATACAGCCACAGTCTCACACAGTATATAGGCATGCTGCATATCAGTTTAATCAGCAGAAGCTGCTTGTGCATCCTAGCCACATAGCAATGCAAATAAGATGCATTTTCATTAAAAAAAGGTGCCCGACGTTAGCATTGATGCAAGATTTGTGAGGACACATCTGTATCCAAGCAGAGGCAGAGGTCACAGTGTGCATGTGAGTGGGTTGGTTGTGCAGTAGTGTTCAGAATATGTGTAAGGAGCATTATGTGTGTCATGTAAAAATGCATTAATAATGTGCAACATATGTGTAAAGGGCCACTATGTGTGTCATTATATGTGTAAGGGCATTAATAATGTGCGGCATCTGTGTAACAGGGTACTACTGTATGTGTGTCATTATGTATATAGGGGCACTAATAATGTGCAGGAAATGTGTAGGGGGCACTATGTGTGTCATTATGTGTATAAGGGCATTAATAATGTGCGGCATATGTGTAAGGGACATTATGTGTAAAAGGACATTAATAAAGGTTGTCATATTGTGTAAGGTGCATTATGTTTATAAGGACATTAATGTGTCTCATATGTGTAAGGGGAATTACTGTGTGGAATTGTGTATAAATGCATTACTAATGTGTGGCATTATGTGTATAAGGTGCTCTACTATGTGGCGTTGCATATAGAAAGGGCACTACTGTGTCGTCTAATGTGAATAAAGAGCAATAAGGTGTGGTGTAATGTGAATAAGGAGCAATTAAGTGTGATATAATGTGAATAAGGGGCTCTACTGTGAGGAGTAACGTTTATAAGGTAAAGTGATACTACTGTGGGATGTAATATGAATTATGGACACTATCGCAAGATAAAATGTGAATAAAGTTGCAGTACTGTGTGGCGTAATTGGAATTGGGGTTACTATTGTGTGGCCATGCCCCTTCCCAGCAAGAAGATGCCCCTTTTTGGGCTGTGCATCAAATGTGCGAACTGTTCCTATTTAAAATATAGGGGGTACAAGGACTGCTACGGGTGAGGGATGATGTTGCTGGGAAAGAGGTGCAAGGTCAGAGGCAGAACCAGCTGTGGTGCTAGGGGTCACCAGCCAAAATCTTGCCTAGGGCATCATATTGGCTAGGGTCGGCTCTGTGCACACTAGTTTCTAGACAGGACTGGATTCTAAACACCGGATTGGATTCTGCATACTGAATTCTAGACAGGACTGGATTCTAAACACCGGACTGGGTTCAGCACACTGAATTCTAGACAGGACTGGATTCTAGACTAGACTGGGCCAAAAAAAGAAGGAAAAAAAAGTTTTTTATTTATTTTTTGTGATATGGCTGGTGATAATGTTAGGTTCCTGGTGCTCAGAACAAGGGAGATGTTATGAAGTGAGTCCAGAGCACCAGGACGTAACGCTGGGAAAGGGGAATGGAAAGGGAATAGCCCCTGGCACCCTATCTCCGTTGTCTCGCCCGTGTTGTCAGTACACTCTTGCGAGACTATGGTTGCTTGAGCCCATGGCAGCCGCGTTTGAAGGGCGGATTACGACTGCCCAACTTCGATGCCCCCTCAGGTCTTAATGAGAGACAAAGAGTGTACCGAGACAGGGTGATAACAAGGGGCCCTCTAATCTGAAACAACCAAAGCCAGGGGCTACTAACTAGCCCAAAACTAAATGTATGTGCGCTTGCCGCCAAAGGAAAAGAACAACAAAGGAAATGCTGACCACACGCCGACACAATACTTTTTGTGTACCGGCGGTGACAGCACAAGCAGAACCCTCTGCAAAACACCAGTGACAGAAATAATAACTGAATACAGCGGCCTAGGCCGACGGAACCGGTACGAATGCTGGCAAAAGGACAGGAACCCACAATGCTGCCGACACAGACTCTCAGAACTGGAGGACTGGCAGAATCCCAAACGACAGACCGGTGGACACCAGAAACTCGACCAGGCACAGGCAAAGGACTTCAGAACAGGACACAGGATCAGACACAGGAATCGACATGGGAACTGAAACAGGAATCAACACCGGAAGCAGCTAGTCAGACACTGCTACACAGGAGCTCAGGGACTGGCAGGAACCAGCTCAGACTTCAAGCAGACTGGAAACCAAGAAATATCACCAGCATCTGTGAACTGCACTGAGCCAGCATATAACAGAGAGGCCTAATTAATAATTTCATGCAGCTGCCCTGTTGCATGACTCCAAACTGACACGATGCAATTAGCAGCCAGGTGAGGCTGAACACATGGGAACAAACTGCAATTACACAGAATCACCAGCGGCAGCAACCAAGAGTATTCTAAAACAGAGCAACGGGAAATCCTGGCCTGCAAGACAACTTATAAACATAAAATACATAACTGACATGCAAAACAGGAATGAGCCACAGCCGTGGCTCATAACATGCAGTTACACATTATTCCACACTGTTATGTCCACTACACATTATGCTGCACACCGTGATGCCATTACACATTATTATAAACAGTTATTGCCATAACACATTATCACACACCATGATGCCATTACACATCTGTAATGTCCATTACACATAATTACACATCCGTAATGCCTATTAGACATTATTACACACCGTTAGGCCCATTAAACATAATTACACAGCGTTATGCCCATTACACATTATTACACATCCGTAATCCCATTACACATTATCACACATTATTACACATCCGTAATGCCCATTACACGTAATCACACACCCCTATGCCCATTACACATTATCACACACCATTATGCCCATTACACATAATTACACAGAATTAAGACCATTACACATAATTACACATCCGTAATGCCCATTACATATAATTACAGTGTTATGCCCATTACACATTATTACACATCTGTAATCCCCATTACACATTATCACACAGCGTTATGCTCATTACACATTATTAAACATCTGTAATGCCCACTACACATTATCACACACCATTATGCCAATTAATTCTGCTGCACACCATGATGCAATTACACATTAATCCACACTGTTATGCCCAAAACACATTATTACACATCATGATGCCATTACACATTATTACACATCCGTAATCCTTATTACACATTATCACACACCATAATGCCTAGTGTTTGTGCCAGGTGCCTCCCATAATCATTGGTAATGTACATGTGGAACTTCTAGCTGCAGCCCAGTATTCATGCACCCTGTAACCATGTGCCTTCCCAGTCATTGGTGGTGTAGAGTGGCATAATACTCAGTGAAATGCAGGCCACTACTCATGCATCCTGTCTCCATGTGCCTTCCCAGTCATTGGTGGTGTAGACTGTAGAGTGGCATAAATACTCATTGAAATTTGGCTTGTCCCCCTCCTGCAGTATACGGCCGATGTTTGCTGTCAGCCTTAATGCAGTGAATAAAACAAAATTGGCAGCGGGGTGTGGATGTGATGACTTAAAGTAGATCGGTATCGCAAGCTAATATCGACCACTACTGGAAACACAAGCGATATGAACTAGACCATGGGTCTTCGACCTGCGGCCCCCCAGCTGCTGTGGAACTACACATCCCGGCATACCCTGTCTCAGTTTAGCTATTAAGGCATGTTAAAACTGAGGCAGGGCATGCTGGGATATGTAGTTCCATAGCAGCTGGAGGGCCAGAGGTTGAAGACCCATGCACTAGATAGTACACAATATAGTAAAAATTGCCTTGCCATCACAGTTTATGTTTTCTTGCAAAAACACTTGTGGGAGTGTGCATCGGTATCGCAAGCTGTATACTCACTGTGTGATATGTGCTAACTTTTCGTTCAATTTTGACTATATAGTCAAAAACGCAAGCACACATCGCACCATGGCCCTCATTCCGAGTTGTTCGCTCGCTAGCTACTTTTAGCAGAAATGCAAACACAAAGCCGCTGCCCTCTGGGAGTGTATTTTAGCATAGCAGAATTGCTAACAAAAGATTAGCAATTGCTAACGAAAGATTAGCAATTCTGCTAATATTAGCAGAATTGCTAATGAAAGCAATTTCCTTGCAGTTTCTGAGTAGCTCCAGACCTACTCCTTGATTGCGATCGCCTCAGTCCGATTAGCTCCTGGTTTGACGTCACAAACACGCCCTGCGTCCGAACAGCCACTCCTCCGTTTCTCCAGACACTCCTGCGTTTTTACCTGGCACGCCTGCGTTTTTTAGCACACTCCCTGAAAACGGACAGTTTCCGCCCAGAAACTCCCACTTTCTGTCAATGAGCAGAGCGATTGAAAAGCTTTGTTCGCCTGTGAGTAAAATAGCATAGTTTTGTGTAAATTTGCTTAGCGCGTGCGCCCTGAGATGCATACGCATGCGCAGAACTGACGGATTTTAGCCTATTAGCAATTCTGCTAAAATTAGCAGCGAGCGAACAACTCGGAATGAGGGCCCATGTGTATGCACCTTTAGGAGTTCAGAACCAATATCTAATTGGAAGACTGAGAGACTGGATACTCCAGGCAATTTTGAAATGTTTGTAAGTTATTTGATAAATGTAAGAACGTCCTAAGTGGATTCTGGGGACTCCGTTAGGACCATGGGTAATAAACGGGCTCTGCAGGAGATAGGGCACTCTAGAAAAGAATTAGGTCTACTAGTGTGCACTGGCTCCTCCCTCTATGCCCCTCCTCCAGACCTCAGTTAAGAATCTGTGCCCGAACGAGAAGGGTGCACCTTAGTGAGCTCTACAGAGCTTGCTGAGAGAAAAGTATTTCGATTAGGTTTTTTATTTTCAGAGAGCTTCTGCTGGCAACAGACTCTCTGCTACGTGGGACTGAGGGGAGAGGAGCAAACCTTACCAACTGCGGGATAGGTTGTGCTCCTTAGGCTACTGGACACCATTAGCTCCAGAGGGATCGAACACAGGTACTAACCATTGGCGGTCCGATCCCAGAGCCGCGCCGCCGTCCCCCTCGCAGAGCCAGAAGCAAGAAGCACGGCGTGGAGTGAAATCGGCGACAGAAGACTTCTGTCTTCATATAAGGTAGCGCACAGCACTGCAGCTGTGCGCCATTGCTCCCACAGCACACCACACACTCCGGTCACTGTAGGGTGCAGGGCGCAGGGGGGGGCGCCCAGGGCAGCAATAAGGTACCTTTTGGCAAAAGTAAGCAGACATACAGGTAGGCACTGTATGTCTGCATGAGCCCCCGCCATTATTCACACAAAATCGTGGGACAGAAAGCCGCCATGAAGGGGGCGGGGCTTCTTCATCAGCACTCACCAGCGCCATTTTCTCTTCACAGCTCCGCTGGAAGGAAGCTCCCCAGACTCTCCCCTGCAGAATCACGATTGAGGGGTGAAAAAAAGAGGGGGGGGGGGGCACATAAATTTAGGCGCAAATCATATAGTACAGCAGCTACTGGGTAAACACTGAGTTACTGTGTTTTTTCCTGGGTCATATAGCGCTGGGGTGTGTGCTGGCAAACTCTCTCTCTGTCTCTCCAAAGGGCCTTGTGGGGAGCTGTCTTCAAAAAGAGCTTCCCCTGTGTGTATGGTGTGTCGGTACGCGTGTGTCGACATGTCTGATGTAGAAGGCTCCCATAAGGAGGAGATGGAGATATGTGTGTAAGAAGGTGTCGCCGTCGACAACGCCGACACTTGTGTGGATATGTGTAAATTAGTGCTGAGATAAAGTTATTGCACAAAGAAGGTTAGGAAACAGACAGGATATCTACCCAGGTCTGTCCCTATGTCGCAGAGTCCGTCAGAGTCTCTCAATGTTCACTATCCAAGATAATAGACACTGATATCGACACAGAGTTTGACTCCAGTGTCGACTATGATAATGCAAAATTACAGCCAGTTTGGCAGTACAGTATTCAATATATGTTTATTGTAATAAAATGTGCATATCACTGATGACTCATCTGTCCCTGTCATGAGGGTACACAGGTGTAAGGGAAAGGAAGCTAAGGTAACTTTCCCTCCTCTCATGAGGAAAAAGAGCGGGAAACTCCAGACAAGACTGCAGCTTCCCACAAAGATTTCTCAGACAGTATCATTTACCCACTAGGGCCAGGATAATATGGAAATCTTCCCCTAGGGTGTCACAAAAGGCAGCCCTGATGCTACAGCTATTCTCAGGGATCCTGCAGATAGCGTGCACATTATGGTACACTACTCAGACCGGCGATTGGGTCGGCATGGGTTTATAGCGCTGTGGCAGCGTGGACAGGTACCTTATCAGCAGAGAGACCCTAGTATGTATAGATATATATATATATATATATATACAGGTTGTTTTAAAGGCGGCACTCAAAGACTTGCACAAATAGTGAAAAAAACATCCACGTGTGGATGTTGCTTTAATGCGTGTTACGTTTCGGGGACGTATCCCCTTCCTCAGACAGTGAAATGGTGCAATGGTACAGATATAAATACATGTGATAATTAGTGCCACTTACCCCCCTTCCATGACTCTCAGCTGTACGCCTCGGAAGGGGGGTAAGTGGCACTAATTATCACATGTATTTATATCTGTACCATTGCACCATTTCACTGTCTGAGGAAGGGGATACGTCCCCGAAACGTAACACGCATTAAAGCAACATCCACACGTGGATGTTTTTTTCACTATTTGTGCAAGTCTTTGAGTGCCGCCTTTAAAACAACCTGTATACATATGTGGGCATGCCCCACAGGGAGGGCACCTGAGCAAGCAGTGTACAGCAGGAGTGCCGGAGCCGAGCAGTTGTGTGTATATATATATATATATATATATATATATATAAAAAGAATATACCCTTAATTCGCGCTGTACAACACAGCTGCACCTCAATAGTAGTCACCTTGCTAGACGGTGACAAAAATAGTGATACAAATACAATACTCAGAGGGCGCTCAGTAACAATTTGTTCAAATAAAATCCAAAACCAGCTTGACCTAAATTACACAATTTAATTTATTAAAAATAATATCTAAAATATTGTGTAATAATACATCAATATAGTAATTCATACAGTGAATTCATAAAACAATATTTCATAAAACCCAACGCGTTTCGTCCGTTAAGGACTTCATCAGGGGTATGGGTCTTCGCTGGTGTTAGTCAAAAGGAGAAGAGGAGGAAAGAACAAGAGAGCAAAGAAAAAAAGAATCAATACAAATCATCATGATATACAGATATATATTCAAGTAACGTTTTCATTGTTTATAAAAGAAAACCTTTTTTCATTATTTCATTAACTATTACATCACAATTTTTCATAGAGAATGAATATTTAAATTCTTTAGTAGACATTGGAAAAAGAAGATACTCTCCAATAATCAATTCAGGCTTTTTTTTTTTTTTTTTGTTTGTCCTAATTGCCTTATTTCAAAAGAAAATAACAACTTACTGTGCAAATATAACTGCTCTGAGTGGATTATTTCTTCTTTATAATGCAGTAGTTTATTCTCTGTAATTCTAAGAATAAAATATATATATCTCCAGAGACAGCCAAGTGAGTGATCCATTTTAATTAGATGTAATTCTATATTCAACCTTTCAGTACCATTTAAAACAATATATATATTTTATTCTTAGAATTACAGAGAATAAACTACTGCATTATAAAGAAGAAATAATCCACTCAGAGCAGTTATATTTGCACAGTAAGTTGTTATTTTCTTTTGAAATAAGGCAATTAGGACAAACAAAAAAAAAAAAAAAAAGCCTGAATTGATTATTGGAGAGTATCTTCTTTTTCCAATGTCTACTAAAGAATTTAAATATTCATTCTCTATGAAAAATTGTGATGTAATAGTTAATGAAATAATGAAAAAAGGTTTTCTTTTATAAACAATGAAAACGTTACTTGAATATATATCTGTATATCATGATGATTTGTATTGATTCTTTTTTTCTTTGCTCTCTTGTTCTTTCCTCCTCTTCTCCTTTTGACTAACACCAGCGAAGACCCATACCCCTGATGAAGTCCTTAACGGACGAAACGCGTTGGGTTTTATGAAATATTGTTTTATGAATTCACTGTATGAATTACTATATTGATGTATTATTACACAATATTTTAGATATTATTTTTAATAAATTAAATTGTGTAATTTAGGTCAAGCTGGTTTTGGATTTTATTTGAACAAATTGTTACTGAGCGCCCTCTGAGTATTGTATTTATATATATATATATATATAGATATCGGTTAGGTTCGGCACTCAGAAAAGGGGAAGAGACGTTTACTTGCTGCGGTGCCCTCAGTGATCAAAATACAAGATCCATAATAAAGAGGTTTGGGAAACAGCGGCACTCAGCAGTCTGGAAATCATTCAATTAATCTTTATTCGGTCCTACGCCGTTTCGGGGACGACACCCCGTCTTCAGGGACAATCATACACAAACACATAGAGAAAAACAATACATATATACCCTCCTAATAGACACTCATTACTGAGATTCCACTCACCTGTCCGGGCGCCGACGGGACCGCCATGTGTTTTCGCGAGTTGTCACAGTCGCGGGGTACTAACGTCATTGCAGCGCATCAGTCGACAAGCCAATCTCGGGCATATGCGTCCCGTTGCTAAGAAACTCACGACCGGCTTTTACTCTCAAGACGTTTCCCTTCACTATGTGCTGTACTCACAACACACTGACGTCCGGCGGACGCGCCGGCAGGGAGCCAATCCCTGTCATTCATGTCACTGTTACTAAGCAACACCTGTACAAGAAAAATAACAATAACAAAAATAATATCAATACAAATACACAACACATTAAAATATTAAAATATCAAATCAATTAGACATGATTACAAAAACAAACACACATAAAAGTTAAAAACTGATCTTGCAGATAACGATGCCAGCAATAATTTACTATCGATGTAGTGGACATATGTTACCTAAATGTCACTAACAACATGTGCCTGCTGTAATGAACAAACAGTTAAAACACACCAACAATATGATAAATTATAGAGCAAACTATATTAAGACCTGTTGCAGCTTAAATCTACGTAATTACAGGAAACATTGGAGACCTAAGGTTTCGTTTAAACCCCGTGGTGACAATGTGTTAAGGGTAAAGATCCATCTACTTTCTCTTTGTAGAAGTATCTTATTACGGTCCCCTCCACGATGTGATAAAGGGCCATGGTCTATAATAATGGCACGCATACTCGCTACTGTGTGCCTTGCCTGTAGGCAGTGTCGGGCCACTGGTTGTTCGCTGGAGCCCTTCTCCAATGCTTGTTTGATGGCACTGCGGTGCAATGCCATCCTCTCTCTGAATTGCCTCTGGGTCTTGCCCACATAGGCAAGTCCACAGGGGCATTTCAACATGTAAATCACATGAGTGGTTGTACAAGTCACCCGATGTAGTATTTTGAACTTCTTCCCTGTCAATGGGTGACTAAATGTGGTGCCCATCATGAGTGTGTTACACGTGGAGCATCCTAAACAACGATAACAGCCAACCTTAGGACGTAGGAAGTGGGATTGCACTGATTTAGTTAAGGGGAAGACATCTAGTTTCACAACCTGGTCTGCAATACTTTTCCCTCTGGTATAGCTAGGTAACGGGCACGAGGCTATTACCTAGCTATACCAGAGGGAAAAGTATTGCAGACCAGGTTGTGAAACTAGATGTCTTCCCCTTAACTAAATCAGTGCAATCCCACTTCCTACGTCCTAAGGTTGGCTGTTATCGTTGTTTAGGATGCTCCACGTGTAACACACTCATGATGGGCACCACATTTAGTCACCCATTGACAGGGAAGAAGTTCAAAATACTACATCGGGTGACTTGTACAACCACTCATGTGATTTACATGTTGAAATGCCCCTGTGGATTTGCCTATGTGGGCAAGACCCAGAGGCAATTCAGAGAGAGGATGGCATTGCACCGCAGTGCCATCAAACAAGCATTGGAGAAGGGCTCCAGCGAACAACCAGTGGCCCGACACTGCCTACAGGCAAGGCACACAGTAGCGAGTATGCGTGCCATTATTATAGACCATGTCCCTTTATCACATCGTGGAGGGGACCGTAATAAGATACTTCTACAAAGAGAAAGTAGATGGATCTTTACCCTTAACACATTGTCACCACGGGGTTTAAACGAAACCTTAGGTCTCCAATGTTTCCTGTAATTACGTAGATTTAAGCTGCAACAGGTCTTAATATAGTTTGCTCTATAATTTATCATATTGTTGGTGTGTTTTAACTGTTTGTTCATTACAGCAGGCACATGTTGTTAGTGACATTTAGGTAACATATGTCCACTACATCGATAGTAAATTATTGCTGGCATCGTTATCTGCAAGATCAGTTTTTAACTTTTATGTGTGTTTGTTTTTGTAATCATGTCTAATTGATTTGATATTTTAATATTTTAATGTGTTGTGTATTTGTATTGATATTATTTTTGTTATTGTTATTTTTCTTGTACAGGTGTTGCTTAGTAACAGTGACATGAATGACAGGGATTGGCTCCCTGCCGGCGCGTCCGCCGGACGTCAGTGTGTTGTGAGTACAGCACATAGTGAAGGGAAACGTCTTGAGAGTAAAAGCCGGTCGTGAGTTTCTTAGCAACGGGACGCATATGCCCGTGATTGGCTTGTCGACTGATGCGCTGCAATGACGTTAGTACCCCGCGACTGTGACAACTCGCGAAAACACATGGCGGTCCCGTCGGCGCCCGGACAGGTGAGTGGAATCTCAGTAATGAGTGTCTATTAGGAGGGTATATATGTATTGTTTTTCTCTATGTGTTTGTGTATGATTGTCCCTGAAGACGGGGTGTCGTCCCCGAAACGGCGTAGGACCGAATAAAGATTAATTGAATGATTTCCAGACTGCTGAGTGCCGCTGTTTCCCAAACCTCTTTATTATGGATCTTGTATTTTGATCACTGAGGGCACCGCAGCAAGTAAACGTCTCTTCCCCTTTTCTGAGTGCCGAACCTAACCGATATCCATATTGGATACCCTGTCTACCATCAGTTTTACTGGTGGCATTTCAGGATATCACGGTTAAGGCACCTCTGGGTCAGGATTCTTTCATTATTATATAATATATACGGCTTCTGGACAGTCACTCATTGCATTTTGGACTATTTTTGCACGTGGGTGTACTATACTGGTTGCAGAGACACAGATACCAGCAACTTTTTCTTTCTGAGCAAGCAATATGACGGCCACAGATTCCGATATGGAGGCAGTATGGGAACTGGCACAAATGGATGCAAAGGAGCGCTATAGCTATTCCGACGCTGAAGCTCAGACCATATTAATTAAACAAAAACTGGATGATGATCTTCCTTCCACCTCTACCGAGGAACTGTACCGACAATGGCAGCGACTGAAACAACGCGAGTGTGATTATACATATCACGGCATCACTTTGTCGGATTATTGTCGGAATAATCAAATACCAAGGGGTTTTAGGATCCGCAATACTCCTACCATTGGACGTTACAGTATCCCCTTTTGCAGGCGTTGGGTAGCAATACTCAACAAGTGCTCCATGGACCTGATGTTATTAGTAGTGGAGGAATCCACTAGAGAAGTCACGTTGATTAAGGAACAACTAAGTGCATTTGAGCAGGCCCACAAGGCCACATTGGCAGCAGATACCACTACTAACTGGTTAGATAAGTTACAGGTCCAGATGGAACAGTACAGGAGCAACTTGATCAAGTACAAAAAAGAAAAACTGCATAAAGTACAATTGGATTACCAACAGAGAAAAGTATATGCTTGGCTGGGCAATAGTAACACAAGCAATGAGCATTCGACGCATCAGAGGAGATATCGACAGCGACGTCAACCGTTTGGTCAAGTAGACTCCAGCACATCCAATAGTGAAAGTGAGCCCACTAATACTCCTACAACCGCAAGAGCATCAGCATACCCTTTAGGGGTAGCCACACGATCAGGCAATCGCCCGTTTCCCGGACGAGGACGAGGAGGGCGGGGCAGAACAAGAGGATTCAACGAGCGACGTCCTCCACGCCGATAACAGATCTAGTAGTCAATTTATCAACAGCTCCTCTCACCCCGTTGGAAATTAAGGTGCTATCAAGAGGACTGACATTTGTGCCAACTACAAAACCTGATGCATTTTTGTCACAAGTAGAAAACTACAAATTTAATAGGACATTGCGCCTTAAAGAACATTTTGGGAATTCTCAAGAACCTAAACAAATCTCTACAGTTCCTGACAAATTACGCAGAGTGGCGCCACGCTCTAAATTTGACCCTACCACACTGAATCCATCTATTCGGACGTTTTCAAGAATGTTGGAACAAACGTATACGCAGGCATCACATACTACAAGTTATTCCAACCTCTCGACACAGGAAAAGTCAGCTTTGAAAGATTTATCCACACGAACAGACTTGGTAATAAGAAAAGCTGACAAGGGAGGAGCTGTGGTGATACAGGACCTGTCGGACTATGTGATGGAAAGTAACCGACAACTTGCTGATACATCTACATATAAAGTATTGACATTTGACCCTACTGGGCAATATAAGAGGGAGCTGGATACTTTATTGGCACAGTGTGTTACAGCGGGTACATTGGCCGCTGAACAGGTGCAGGCCATGACTGTCGATCACCCGACTGTACCCTTGTTCTATACTGTGCCAAAAATCCACAAGTCGCTAACACAGCCTCCGGGCCGACCCATTGTGTCGGCAAGAAATTCCTTGTACCACCCAGTTTCTATCTTTTTGGATGCTTATCTTAATCCTTGCATTCAGTCAGTCCCTTCTTATTTGAAGGATACCACAGCACTGCTACTACTGTTACAGGAGGTTATTGTTCCATCAGATAATCTGTTTCTGTGTAGTGCTGATGTTACCAGTCTCTACACCTGCATACCACATGATGCAGGTGTGGAGGCGGTACGAGCCTTGATTATAGATAACCTCTTGTACCTAGGCCCCCCAATAGAGGTATTTTTACAACTTTTGACCCTTGTACTTACACGTAATTATTTTACTTTCAATGGCCGCATATACCTGCAATTAGCCGGGTGTGCGATGGGGTCCCCTGTGGCCCCGTCGTATGCTAATGCTTATATGTATTGTATAGAGACTCATTTATTTGGTGCCAATACAGGGACCTCTATGTGTCTCTATAAGAGATACATAGATGACCTGTTGATTTTTTGGTCAGGTCCAGTACAGAATCTGATTGACATATTGGAGGAACATAATGCTACTACAAGTCCAGTTAAACTCACATATCAGATTTCTGAACAAGAAGTGCATTTCCTTGATGTGGCCATCTCTGTTGTTGATGGCTCTTTATGCACCAATCTATATGTTAAACCCACAGATAGGAATTCGGTATTACATCACAACAGCTTTCACCCACTTCCCACACGCAAGGGTTTACCATACTCACAGCTACTGCGGGCTAGGAGAATTATCTCTGACCCACAGCAGACTATTGAGACCATGGATCAGATGGTCACCAAATTTGAAGCACGAGGCTATCCATTGCCTGACCTTCTATTGAGTAAAGCTAAAGCCTTAAGTCAGACAAGGGAATCTTTATTGAACAAAACCATACTTGAAACGGGACAACAGGCCCCAAAGATTCCATGGGTAAATCAATATACTACGGCCACTACAACCATAGCTAAACAGGCTAAAAAATTGTGGCCGATAGTTAACACAGACCACTCGTTACCAGCCCTAACGGGCATGAGGCTATTACCTAGCTATACCAGAGGGAAAAGTATTGCAGACCAGGTTGTGAAACTAGATGTCTTCCCCTTAACTAAATCAGTGCAATCCCACTTCCTATGTCCTAAGGTTGGCTGTTATCGTTGTTTAGGATGCTCCACGTGTAACACACTCATGATGGGCACCACATTTAGTCACCCATTGACAGGGAAGAAGTTCAAAATACTACATCGGGTGACTTGTACAACCACTCATGTGATTTACATGTTGAAATGCCCCTGTGGACTTGCCTATGTGGGCAAGACCCAGAGGCAATTCAGAGAGAGGATGGCATTGCACCGCAGTGCCATCAAACAAGCATTGGAGAAGGGCTCCAGCGAACAACCAGTGGCCCGACACTGCCTACAGGCAAGGCACACAGTAGCGAGTATGCGTGCCATTATTATAGACCATGTCCCTTTATCACATCGTGGAGGGGACCGTAATAAGATACTTCTACAAAGAGAAAGTAGATGGATCTTTACCCTTAACACATTGTCACCACGGGGTTTAAACGAAACCTTAGGTCTCCAATGTTTCCTGTAATTACGTAGATTTAAGCTGCAACAGGTCTTAATATAGTTTGCTCTATAATTTATCATATTGTTGGTGTGTTTTAACTGTTTGTTCATTACAGCAGGCACATGTTGTTAGTGACATTTAGGTAACATATGTCCACTACATCGATAGTAAATTATTGCTGGCATCGTTATCTGCAAGATCAGTTTTTAACTTTTATGTGTGTTTGTTTTTGTAATCATGTCTAATTGATTTGATATTTTAATGTGTTGTGTATTTGTATTGATATTATTTTTGTTATTGTTATTTTTCTTGTACAGGTGTTGCTTAGTAACAGTGACATGAATGACAGGGATTGGCTCCCTGCCGGCGCGTCCGCCG
This sequence comes from Pseudophryne corroboree, assembly GCF_028390025.1. NCBI lineage: Eukaryota > Metazoa > Chordata > Amphibia > Anura > Myobatrachidae > Pseudophryne > Pseudophryne corroboree. The sequence goes on along the minus strand of NC_086444.1, from coordinate 445,143,918 downwards.
GACGTCAGTGTGTTGTGAGTACAGCACATAGTGAAGGGAAACGTCTTGAGAGTAAAAGCCGGTCGTGAGTTTCTTAGCAACGGGACGCATATGCCCGTGATTGGCTTGTCGACTGATGCGCTGCAATGACGTTAGTACCCCGCGACTGTGACAACTCGCGAAAACACATGGCGGTCCCGTCGGCGCCCGGACAGGTGAGTGGAATCTCAGTAATGAGTGTCTATTAGGAGGGTATATATGTATTGTTTTTCTCTATGTGTTTGTGTATGATTGTCCCTGAAGACGGGGTGTCGTCCCCGAAACGGCGTAGGACCGAATAAAGATTAATTGAATGATTTCCAGACTGCTGAGTGCCGCTGTTTCCCAAACCTCTTTATATATATATATATATATATATATATGTAGGGATATATATATATATTTATATTAATGATGCTGTCTTAAGAGATGTGTGTGTGTGTATATATATATATATATAAACATGCCCATAGAGACATGAGTATACTGGGTCCTAGTGACAAAGCTATGTCGATTTCTGCTTGACGTGTCCTGTACAATGGACAGACGATGCAGCCTTAAGAGGCATATGGAAGGCTAAGGATTGGGTGGAGATGGTTTATCGGATCGGGTCTCCACGGCTATATCTGGTAATTCTGATATTTGGCCTTATATCCCTGCATGGCCTAGGAAAGCACGACATTATCAAATGTAGCTTTTCGAATAAAGAAACAAGAAAGTCCGAGATGCGTCCTTTCTTGCCAGAGGCGAGGGCAGAGAAAAGTCCTCCCCGGCCTCTACATAATCCACCGTATGTCGCTGGGGCTCCACAGGCAGAGCTAGGCCCGGTGGGGGCACGCTTTCGGAAGTGCAGCCGCAAGTGGGTTCACTACCTGTTAGATATTGTGTCTCAGGGATACAAGAAAAAATGCCCCCTCACCGACGGCCCTGACGGCTTCCCCTCACAAGAGGGAAACAGTGTGAACTGCATTTCACAAATTGTATATTCAATAGGTGGTGGTCAAGGTTCCCCTCATTCAACAAGGAGGGGATTATTTTTATTTGACCATGTTGTGGTCCCAAAACCAAAAAGTTTGGTCAGATCCATATTGAATTAAAATCCCTGAACATATACCTGAAAAGGGGCAAGTACTAGATGGCATCGCTTAGAGCTGTCATTGTAAGCCTGAAAGGGGGTTCGGGACATAAAGATGAATACCTTAAGGTCCCCATTTACCCACCTCATCAGGCGTACCTCAGTATTGCGGTACGGGATTGTCATTACCAGTTTAGACCAGGGTAATGGCGGAAGTGAGGGTGATCCTGTGGAAGCAAGGTGTCACTATTGTCACGTATTTAGAAGATCTCTACATAGAAGCGAGATCAAAAGAGCAGTTGCTGAACAGCGTATCACTTTCTCGGGAAGTGTAACGATAACGCAACTGAATTCTATATATTCCAAAGTCGCAGTTGGTTCCAACAGCTCATCTGCCCATCCTAGGCATGATCCTAGACACAGGCCAGAAAGGGATGTATCTCCCAATAGAGAGAGCTCAGGAGCTCGTGACACTGGTCAGAAATCTATATACATAAAGAAGGTGTTAGTGCATCACTGCACTCGAGTCCTGGGAAAGATGGTGGCATCATAAGAGGCCATTCCCGTCGGCAGGTTCCATGCGAGGACCTTTCAGTGGGACTTACAAGTGGTCCGGATCACAGCTTCAGAAGCATCGGTTAATCACCCTATCCCCCAGGGCCAGGGTGTCTCTCATGTGGTGGCTACAGAGTTCTCACCTTCGCGAGGGCCGCTGATTCGGCATTCGGGACTGGGTCCTGGTGGCCACGGATGCAAGCCTCCGAGGGTGGGGGGGCAGTAACACAGAGAAGAAATTTCCAAGGTCTGTGGTCAAGTCAGGAGACTTGCCTTCACATTAACATCCTGGACCTAAGGGCCATATACAACGCCCTAAGTCAAGCGGAGACCATGCTTCGCGACCAACCGGTTCTGATTCACTCAGACAACATCACCGCAGTGGCTCATGTAAACCGCCAAGGCGGTACAAGGAGCAGGGTGGCGAGGATGGAAGCCACCAGATTTCTTCGCTGGGCGGAGAATCACGTAAGCGCACTGTCATTCCGGGCAACTGGGAAGCAGACTTCCTCAGCAGGCACGGCCTACACCCGGGAGAGTAGGGACTTCATCAAGAAGTTTTCACGCTGATGGCGAGTCGGTGGGAACTGCCACAAGTAGACATGATGGCATCTCGCCTCAACAATAAGCTACGGCGGTATGGCGCCAGGTCAAGAGACCCTCAGGCGATAACTGTGGATACGCAAATGACACCGTGGGTGTTACAGTCGGTGTATGTATTTTCCCCTCGTCATCTCATACCCAAGGTACTGAGAATCATAAGGAAGAGAGGGGTGAGAACAATACTCATTGTTCCGGATTGGCCAAGAAGAACTTGGTATTCAGATCTGCAAGAGATGCTCACAGAGGACCCATGGCCTCGACCTCTAAGACAGGCTTGGTTGCAACAGGGGCCCTGTATGTTCCAAGAAGATGGAGCAAATATGTGTGTGAGTGGGTGTCTCCGTCGACGACGCCGACACCTGTTTGGATATGTGCTAAGGTGAATTTATTGCACCTGAGTTTGGAGAACGGACAGGAAATCTACCCATGTCTGTCCTTATGTCGCAGAGATCGTTAGAGTCTCTCAAGGTTCACTATCCAAAATAAGGGACGCTGAGATAGACACGGCGTTTGACTCCAGTGTAGACTACTATAATGTGACGGTTGAACATTATCACGGTATATGGCAAAAAAATGTTGCTCGTGTGAGGCCAGGAATGTTCCTACTGAGGAATTCCAGCTGGGCCGTTTTCTTTCACTTCCTACAATCAGGAGTGTCTTTGGGCCTAAGAATAGGATCCATTAAGGTCCAGATATCAGGCTTAGTCATTTCTTTAAAAAAGAACTGACTTCTTTTCCTGCATTTCAGACCTTTGTAAGGGAGTGCTGCATATACAGCCCCCGTTGTGCCTCCAGTGGCACCTTGGGATCTGAACGTGGTGTTGATTTTCTTGAAATCACATTGGTTTGAACCACTAAAATCAGTAGAGTTAAAATATCTCACGTAGAAGGTGGTCATGCTTTTAGCCTTAGCTCTAGCTAGGCATGTGTCGGAATGGGCGGCCCTATCTGGTTTTTCATATGGACAGGGCAGAATTGCGGATTCATCAGCAATTTCTGCCGAAGGTAGTGTCATCTTTTCATATGAAACAACCTATTGTGGTGCCTGTAGCTACCAGTGCTGGGAGAATTCCGAGTTTCTAGATGTAGTGCGGGCTTTGAAGAGTTATGTGGCCAGAACGGCTAAGGTCAGGAAAACGGAGTCGCTGTTTATCCTGTATGGATCCAACAAGCTGGGTGCTCCTGCTTCAAAGCAAACTATTGCTTGCTGGATCTGTGACACGATTCAGCAGGCTCATTCTACGGCTGGGTTGCCGCATCCAAAATCAGTAAAGACCCATTCCACAAGGAAGGTGGGCTCTTCTTGGGCGGCTGCCCGAGGGGTCTCGGCATTGCAACTTTGCCGAGCAGCTACTTGGTCGGGTTCAAACAAATTTGCAAAGTTATACAGGTTTGATACCCTAGCTGAGGAGGACCTTGAGTTAGCTCATTCGGTGCTGCAGAGTCATCCGCACTCTCCCGCCCGTTGGGGTGCTTTGGTATAATCCCCATGGTCCTTACGGAGTCCCCAGCATCCACTTAGGACGTTAGAGAAAATAAGATTTTACTCACCGGTAAATCTATTTCTCGTAGTCCGTAGTGGATGCTGGGCGCCCGTCCCAAGTGCGGACTTCTTCTGCAATACTTGTATATAGTTATTGCTTAACAAAGGGTTATGTTATGTTACATCAGGTTGTCTGATGTTTTGTAATTGTTCATACTGTTAACTGGGTTTGGTTATCACAAGTTATACGGTGTGATTGGTGTGGCTGGTATGAGTCTTACCCTGGATTCCAAAATCCTTTCCTTGTAATGTTAGCTCGTCCGGGCACAGTTTCCTTAACTGAGGTCTGGAGGAGGGGCATAGAGGGAGGAGCCAGTGCACACCAGTAGACCTAATTCTTTTCTAGTGTGCCCTATCTCTTGCGGAGCCCGTCTATTCCCCATGGTCCTTACGGAGTCCCCAAAATCCACTACGGACTACGAGAAATAGATTTACCGGTGAGTAAAATCTTATTTTTTATTACCAGTTATTAATATAGCGCACACATATTCCACAGTGCTTTACAGAGAATATTTGCCATTCACATAAGTCCTTGCTACAGTGGAGCTTACAATCTATATTCCCTACCACATATACACGTACACACAATCACGCTAGAGTTAACTTTTAATGGGAGGCAATTCACCTACCAGCATATTGTTTACGATTGTGGGAGGAAACTGTAGTACCAGGAGGAAATCCACACAAGCACGGAGAGAATATAACAATTTGTTCTTTCTTCTCTCTCTCTCTCTCTCTCTCTCTCTCTCTCTCTCTCTCTCTCTCTCTCTCTCTCTTTCTTTCTTTCTTTCTCTCTTTCTTTCTTTCTTTCTTTCTTTCTCTCTCTCTTTCTTTCTCTCTTTCTTTCTTTCTTTCTTTCTTTCTTTCTCTCTCTCTTTCTTTCTTTCTTTCTTTCTTTCTTTCTCTCTTTCTCTCTTTCTCTCTTTCTCTCTTTCTTTCTCTCTTTCTTCCTTTTCTTCTTCCTTCTGGAAACCTCTTTTCCTAGAATCAAAACAGCCCCATTCTCAAAAGCACTGGAGGCTTCTCTCAGTATCCTTGCTAAAGGGTTTTGGGATAATCGTCTAAAACAGTAAAAAATATTTGCTTTTATGTTGTGCCCATAAACTGCTTGGGCATGCTGACACTTGCAGAACTACAAGTACCAGCTTAGCCATGGCTGTCAGTGCATGCTGGTGCTTGTAGAACTAGTTTTGCAGTACGACAACTAGGGATGTGTGCCGGGTCATTTTTTCTGGATTTGGTTGGATTTGGATTTTCTGATTCGTCAGCTAGTTTTGGATTTGGATTTTTTTATTAAAAATGTAAAAAAAATGCTAAAATCACTTAATTTGGGCATTTTTTTGTCCTTAGAGTATTATTAACTTCAAAAACATTAATTTCCAGTCCTTTGCAGACAATTTTGACCACCGTACAGCTCACAATGTTGTTTTCATTCACTTTAGGCCAAAGTCTGCAGTGAGCTGGCTGTTTTACTAAGTGACAGCAGCGGCACAAACACACGGCAGTTTATAGCATATCTATGAAACACTGACACACAGCAGTGGGAGAAATGAATAGTGGTGCAAGATGGAATTGTCCTTGTGCTCTTCCCACCCACCCTTATGTTGCATATTAAAAAGTACATGCACAGTTTAATAAACCAAGCCCTCCAGCAACAAAAAAGCGCACTAGAGTACAGTGCACCAAAAAGTAAAAAAAAAGTAGAACTTTACAATAATTGTAAAAATGTTTTATGCCTTGCAGCTTCTTTCAAATTGCGTTAATCACAGGGTTAGATGAACATGAAGATAAGGGGGCACTTAGTGTACAGCGCACCATCTAGTACAAACAATAGAACGTTACTATATTTTTATTTTTCTGCTTTTTTTTTTTTTACAGTTCGCAGACCACTGTGTGGAATCACAGGGCTTATTAATACACATGAACAAAGCACAATAGGATAAAGTGCTGCAGTACAAACAGTACAGACAAATAAACAATAGAACTTAGCTATATATATATAAAATCAAAGCAATGTGCGGCACTCAGGATTACAGGAACAAATAGTCACCACTGTCCGTCCGTGGTGACTATTTGTTCCTGTAATCCTGAGTGCCGCACATTGCTTTGATTTTATCTACCATTTGGAAAGTGAGGGCACCGGGGATCTCAGCACATGTTATTGGCGTGCCGGACCATTTGCAGCATATATATATATATATATATATAATTTTTAACTTGCAGTTTGCAGATCACTGCATGGAATCATAGGGCTTATAGATGCACGTGAACACAGCACAAAAAAACAGTACAGTTTACAGCAGAGTATGGCGCAGCATACAGCAGCACATCCCTATACACTGTGACTATAGGGCACAGCTCCTTGTTAGTCTGGATACAGTGCAGTTAACAGTACTGCCTGTGCCCCCTATACACACTGGCTATTCAGCACAGCCCCTTGTGAGACTCTGGTCACAGCTTAGTTATAACAATATAGCAAAGTCAACATAGCATACAGCATCTTACAGTGTAACCCCTACAGTTACACACACAATTATTAATAGTGCCTACACACTGCCAATACACCCCTTTGTGAGACTCTGGACACAGCACAGTTATAATATAACAATATAGCAGGGTCAACATAGCATACAGCAGCATACAAAGTACCTCCTACAGTTACACACACAATTATTAATAATGCCTACACACTGCCAATACACCCCTTTGTGATACTCTGGACACAGCACAGTTATAATATAACAATATAGCAGGGTCAACATAGCATACAGCAGCATACAAAGTACCCCCTAGAGTTACACACACAATTATTAATAGTGCCTCCACATTGCCAATACACCCCTTGGCTTTGTGAGACTCTGGACACAGCAGTTGCAGCAATGTATCCCCTATACATTTATTTGTTTAGTGACAGTGTTCCCCTATGGTATTTTTTTTGTATCCCCTATGCTGTACATTTGTTTATTTAGTGACCGTGTTCCCCTATAGTATTTTGTTTATTAATGTTCCCCTAGTATTGTTTTTTAATTAATGTTCCCCCTATATAGTTTTTTATTACAGCTGAGTTAGGGCAGCACACACCAGTGTGTGATCTCCGGAACTGTTGCTGAGTCTAGGCTGTGCCGCCTTTTATAGCTTCTAAATCCTGCGAGAATCCAACACCGTGACAGTGATGTACGGCCTCACACTGGGATCAGAGACTGGCGGAAACATCCAAGCCTGAGGCTCAGGTTCATTTGGATCCCCGTTCTCGGAACAGTTCGGATTCCATAGAATCCGAACCGCTCATCCCTACCGACAATATAAACTGACATGTCTAAGAAAATATATGACATCTAGCTCTTATGTAGATGTTATCAGTTCTTAGCCAGTGAATTAATTTCTGTACATATCCTCAGCTTACATGTCACACAGTGACTCTCTTGCAGCATAATATCTTCCACTTTCCTCTGGTCTCACTCCAGTGAGTTTGAAATAAACTTCTCCTTTATTTGTGTCTCTGGATAGAGTTAGTCGGCCCTGTACAGATGAGCCATAATATTTGTCTTCGTTATAATATATTGCTCCCAGCCATTCCAGCCCTTTCCCTGGAGCTTGGCGGATCCAGTGTATTGCCCATACATTAGAGCTGTCAGTCAGGGAGGCACCGGCCACTTTACAGGACAATTCCAGAGTCTGTGATGGCTTCACAGTTCCAGGACCAGACTGTGTTATTGTGATTTGGGAAGTGACACCTGTAAATAAACAGCATACAGTACATAAGGTCAGTGCTTTCTAAAAGAAATGTATCTGAAAACTTCACCTCAATAAGAAAATCATCTTACTTGTACATTGTACTAAAAACAGAATATGGAGAAACCACAGAAGATGCTTCATGTCTGTGCTGAGAAGTTAGAGAGATGCTCAGGATCTGATTGCACGGACTCTGCTCAGTGGACATTTCCTAGGCCCTGCTCTCTATATAAGTATGAATGTCTATGAATTTATTTGCATACATTATAATCTGAGTAAGGAGAGATTTTAACCAATAAAAGAGACACAACTCAGTCTAATTCCTAACAGTTATGTGTGATAGAGATGATGTGAAACAAATACTAAACAATATATGTAATCCGTAACCTCTATCAATTTCCTATTTCCCTTATAGATTGTAAGCTTGGGAGCAAAGTCCTCTTACTCCTCTGTCTGTCTGTCAGTACCCAGTTCTGTTTTATTACTATGTTCCCAACTGTAAAGTACAACAGATTATACTAGTGCTATATAAATAAATGTTAGATTAAAATATATCTAAAAATGAAAAAAATTATTAGTGATTCTCTACTTATCAAAAAAAGCAATAGAATGAATTATTGAAATGAGAAAATAATGTAAACTAAAATATACATCATCCACACTTCACCTACATGTTACAGCAGAGAATCTATAATTAATATTATTAATGTACATATTTATAAATGAAAATATTGATCCAATAATTAATGCATATTCCACAATACTGTATATTTATGCAGCACCAATAACGTATATTGTAACACTGAAAATAATGACCATATACACCTTTATCATTATTTTGCTCTTCTGAAACCAGGGTGGAATCATCTTGTTTTTCTATGTGCTTTTTTTGTTTAATGTACGTGTTTTATATTTTCCTATAATTAGTATTCTCTATATATAAAGAAATATAATTTGTAATAATATTAACATTGACACATATAGTGATACAATATTACATGACATAGAGATACAGTTTGATACCTTGTTTTGACTCTAGTGTGATTTGATAGTGTGACAGTGCTAGTCCCACATTTTTATAAATAATGAATAAAAATTATATTTTATCCCATCTCTGGAAGTGTATCCTGTTAGGGAGCGCTGTTCTGTCCTCTATTTCTTTACTGAATTAAATACTCCAGGGGCCACTATCTAAAATGTTCGACACAACTGCTCTGTGGAAACTGGAATGTTAATCATTGTCACATAATATTTCGAGAATAATTGAAAGATAATTGCCTATTATTAATAAATTAGCACTTGTCTCTTGTGCATTTCAATTGACTTTGTCAACCCTCTTCTTCCTCTTGTTTATACTACAAATCTGTATTTCTCTGACGTCCTAGTGGATGCTGGGAACTCCGTAAGGACCATGGGGAATAGCGGCTCCGCAGGAGACTGGGCACAAAAGTAAAGCTTTAGGACTACCTGGTGTGCACTGGCTCCTCCCCCTATGACCCTCCTCCAAGCCTCAGTTAGATTTTTGTGCCTGAACGAGAAGGGTGCACACTAGGGGCTCTCCTGAGCTGCTTAGTGAAAAGTTTAGTTTTAGGTTTTTTATTTTCAGTGAGACCTGCTGGCAACAGGCTCACTGCATCGAGGGACTAAGGGGAGAAGAAGCGAACTCACCTGCTTGCAGAGTGGATTGGGCTTCTTAGGCTACTGGACACCATTAGCTCCAGAGGGATCGAACACAGGCCCAGCCATGGAGTCCGGTCCCAGAGCCGCGCCGCCGGCCCCCTTACAGAGCCAGAAGCAAGAAGAGGTCCGGAAAATCGGCTGCAGAAGACATCCTGTCTTCACCAAGGTAGCGCACAGCACTGCAGCTGTGCGCCATTGCTCCTCAGCACACTTAACACTTCGGTCACTGAGGGTGCAGGGCGCTAGGGGGGGGCGCCCTGAGCAGCAATAAAAACACCTTGGCTGGCGAAAATACATCACATATAGCCCCCAGGGCTATATGGATGAATTTTAACCCCTGCCAGATTACAATGAAAAGCGGGAGAAAAGGCCGCCGAGAAGGGGGCGGAGCCTATCTCCTCAGCACACGGGCGCCATTTTCCCTCACAGCTCTGCTGGAAGGAAGTCTCCCTGGCTCTCCCCTGCAGTCCTGCACTACAGAAAAGGGTTAAAAAGACTGGGGGGGCACTAATTAGGCGCAGTATTAACAATACAGCAGCTATAAGGGGAAAAACACTTATATAAGGTTATCCCTGTATATATATAGCGCTCTGGTGTGTGCTGGCAAACTCTCCCTCTGTCTCCCCAAAGGGCTAGTGGGGTCCTGTCCTCTATCAGAGCATTCCCTGTGTGTGTGCTGTGTGTCGGTACGTTTGTGTCGACATGTATGAGGAGGAAAATGATGTGGAGGCGGAGAAAATTGCCTATAATAGTGATGTCACCCCCTGGGGGGTCGACACCTGAGTGGATGAACTGTTGGAAGGAATTACGTGACAGTGTCAGTTCTTTACAAAAGACAGTTGATGAGATGAGACAGCCGGCTACTCAGCTTGTGCCTGTCCAGACGTCTCATAGGCCGTCAGGGGCTCTAAAACGCCCGTTACCTCAGATGGCAGATACAGACGCCGACACACAGTGTCGACGGTGAAGAGACGGTGAAGAGACAAACGTGACTTCCAGTAGGGCCACACGTTACATGATTGAGGCAATGAAAAATGTTTTACACATTTCTGATAATACGAGTACCACCAAAAGGGGTATTATGTTTGGTGAGAAAAAACTACCTGTAGTTTTTCCTGAATCTGAGGAGGGTTTCCCCCGATAAAAAAACTGATAATTTCTAAAAAATTATTGGCATTATATCCTTTCCCGCCAGAGGTTAGGGTGCGTTGGGAAACACCCCCATGGGTGGAAAAGCGCTCACACTCTTGTCAAAACAGGTGGCTCTACCCTCTCCCGAGACGGCAGCCCTTAAGGATCCTGCTGATAGAAAGCAGGAGGGTATCCTAAAATGTATTTACACACATACTGGTGTTATACTGCGACCAGCAATCGCCTCAGCCTGGATGTGCAGTGCTGGGTTGGCTTGGTCGGATTCCCTGACTAAAAATATTGATACCCTAGATAGGGACAGTATATTACTGACTATAGAGCATTTAAAAGATGCATTTCTATATATGCGTGATGTACAGCGGGATATTTGCCAACTGGCATCAAGAGTAAGTGCGCTGTCCATTTCTGCCAGAAGAGGGTTATGGACACGACAGTGGTCAGGTGATGCGGATTCCAAACGGCATATGGAAGTATTGCCTTATAAAGGGGAGGAGTTATTTGGGGTCGGTCTTTCAGACCTTGTGGCCACGGCAACAGCTGGGAAATCCACGTTTTTACCCCAGGTCGCCTCTCAACATAAGAAGACGCCGTATTATCAGGCGCAGTCCTTTCGTTCCCATAAGGGCAAGCGGGCAAAAGGTTCCTCATTTCTGCCCCGTGGCAGAGGGAGAGGAAAAAGGCTGCAGCAAACAGACGGTTCCCAGGAACAGAAGCCCTCTCCCGCCTCTGCCAAGCCCTCAGCATGATGCTGGGGCTTTACAAGCGGACTCAGGCACGGTGGGGGCCCGTCTCAAGAATTTCAGCGCGCAGTGGGCTCACTCGCAAGTAGACCCCTGGATCCTTCAGGTGGTATCTCAGGGGTACAAATTGGAATTCGAGACGTCTCCCTCTCGCCGTTTCCTAAAGTCTGCTTTACCGACGTCTCCCTCCGACAGGGAGGCTGTATTGGAAGCCATTCACAAGCTGTATTCCCAGCAGGTGATAATCAAGGTACCCCTCCTGCAACAGGGAAAGGGGTATTATTCCACACTGTTTGTGGTACCGAAGCCGGACGGCTCGGTGAGACCGATTTTAAATCTAAAATCTTTGAACACTTACATACAAAGGTTCAAATTCAAGATGGAGTCACTCAGAGCGGTGATTGCGAACCTGGAAGAAGGGGACTATATGGTGTCTCTGGACATCAAGGATGCTTACCTTCATGTCTCAATTTACCCTTCTCACCAAGGGTACCTCAGGTTTGTGGTACAGAACTGTCACTATCAGTTTCAGATGCTGCCGTTTGGATTGTCCACGGCACCCCGGGTCTTTACCAAGGTAATGGGCGAAAGGATGATACTCCTTCGAAGGAAGGGAGTTTTAGTTATCCCTTACTTGGACGATCTCCTGATAAGGGCAAGATCCAGGGAACAGTTGGAGGTCGGGGTAGCACTATCTCAGGTAGTGTTGCGGCAGCACGGTTGGATTCTCAATATTCCAAAATCGCAGCTGATTCCGACGACTCATCTTCTGTTCCTAGGGATGATCCTGGACACAGTCCAAAAAAAAAGGTGTTTCTCCCAGAGGAGAAAGCCAGGGAGTTATCCGAGCTAGTCAGGAACCTCCTAAAACCGAGCCAAGTCTCAGTGCATCAATGCACAAGGGTCCTGGGAAAAATGGTGGCTTCCTACGAAGCAATCCCATTCGGCAGATTCCACGCAAGAACTTTTCAGTGGGACCTGCTGGACAAATGGTCCGGGTCGCATTTTCAAATGCATCAGCGGATAACCCTGTCACCAAGGACAAGGGTGTCTCTTCTGTGGTGGTTGCAGAGTGCTCATCTTCTAGAGGGCCGCAGATTCGGCATTCAGGACTGGGTCCTGGTGACCACGGATGCCAGCCTGCGAGGCTGGGGAGCAGTCACACAGGGAAGGAATTTCCAGGGCTTATGGTCAAGCCTGGAGACATTACTTCACATAAATATCCTGGAGCTAAGGGCCATTTACAATGCTCTAAGCTTAGCAAGACCTCTGCTTCAAGGTCAGCCGGTGTTGATCCAGTCGGACAACATCACGGCAGTCACCCACGTAAATGGACAGGGCGGCACAAGAAGCAGGAGGGTCCACCCGGGAGAGTGGGGACTTCATCCAGAAGTCTTCCACATGATTATAAACTGTTGGGAAAAACCAAAGGTGGACATGATGGCGTCCCGCCTCAACAAAAAACTGGACAGATATTGCGCCAGGTCAAGGGACCCTCAGGCAATAGCTGTGGACGCTCTGGTAACACCGTGGGTATACCAGTCAGTGTATGTGTTCCCTCCTCTGCCTCTCATACCCAAGGTGCTGAAAATTATAAGACGGAGAGGAGTAAGAACTATATTCGTTGCTCCCGATTTGCCAAGAAGGACTTGGTACCCGGAACTTCAAGAGATGATCACGGAGGATCCGTGGCCTCTACCTCTAAGAAGGGACCTGCTCCAGCAAGGACCCTGTCTGTTCCAAGACTTACCGCGGCTGCGTTTTGACGGCATGGCGGTTGAACGCCGGATCCTGAAGGAAAAGGGCATTCCGGATGAAGTCATCCCTACCCTCATCAAAGCCAGGAAGGATGTAACCGCAAAACATTATCACCGCATTTGGCGAAAATATGTTGCGTGGTGCGAGGCCAGTAAGGCCCCGATGGAGGAATTTCAACTAGGTCGATTCCTACATTTCCTGCAAACAGGAGTGTCTATGGGCCTGAAATTGGGGTCCATTAAGGTTCAAATTTCGGCCCTGTCAATTTTCTTCCAGAAAGAACTAGCTTCAGTCCCTGAAGTTCAGACGTTTGTGAAAGGGGTACTGCATATACAGCCTCCTTTTGTGCCTCCAGTGGCACCTTGGGATCTCAATGTAGTTTTGGGGTTCCTAAAGTCACATTGGTTTGAACCACTTAAATTTGTGGAGTTAAAATATCTCACATGGAAAGTGGTCATGCTGTTGGCCCTGGCTTCTGCCAGGCGCGTGTCAGAATTGGCGGCTTTATCTTATAAAAGCCCTTACCTGATTTTTCATACGGACAGGGCAGAATTGAGGACTCGTCCTCAATTTCTCCCTAAGGTGGTTTCAGCGTTTCACCTGAACCAGCCTATTGTGGTACCTACGGCTACTAGGGACTTGGAGGACTCCAAGTTGCTGGACGTTGTCAGGGCCCTGAAAATATATGTTTCCAGGACGGCTGGAGTCAGAAAATCTGACTCGCTGTTTATCCTGTATGCACCCAACAAGCTGGGTGCTCCTGCTTCTAAGCAGACTATTGCTAGTTGGTTTTGTAGTACAATTCAGCTTGCACATTCTGTGGCAGGCCTGCCACAGCCAAAATCTGTAAATGCCCACTCCACAAGGAAGGTGGGCTCATCTTTGGCGGCTGCCCGAGGGGTCTCGGCTTTACAACTTTGCCGAGCAGCTACTTGGTCAGGGGCAAACACGTTTGCAAAATTCTACAAATTTGATACCCTGGCTGAGGAGGACCTGGAGTTCTCTCATTCGGTGCTGCAGAGTCATCCGCACTCTCCCGCCCGTTTGGGAGCTTTGGTATAATCCCCATGGTCCTTACGGAGTTCCCAGCATCCACTAGGACGTCAGAGAAAATAAGAATTTACTTACCGATAATTCTATTTCTCGTAGTCCGTAGTGGATGCTGGGCGCCCATCCCAAGTGCGGATTGTCTGCAATACTTGTACATAGTTATTGTTAACTAAATCGGGTTATTGTTGTTGTGAGCCATCTATCCAGAGACTCCTCTGTTATCATGCTGTTAACTGGGTTCAGATCACAAGTTGTACGGTGTGATTGGTGTGACTGGTATGAGTCTTACCCGGGATTCATAAATCCTTCCTTATTGTGTACGCTCGTCCGGGCACAGTATCCTAACTGAGGCTTGGAGGAGGGTCATAGGTGGAGGAGCCAGTGCACACCAGGTAGTCCTAAAGTTTTACTTTTGTGCCCAGTCTCCTGCGGAGCCGCTATTCCCCATGGTCCTTACGGAGTTCCCAGCATCCACTACGGACTACGAGAAATAGAATTATCGGTAAGTAAATTCTTATTTTTTGCTTTGTATTAATGTAGGGCATCCAATATAAGAAATGTGTGATCTTCACAAAAAAATAAAAAAAGTAACAAATGTTTATGAAATTGATCAAAAGAAAAAGAAATTGTATAAAACAACTCAAAATATACATAAAATTCCAGGACACCAACAAGCATAAAAATATCAGAACAGGCATTAAAATTAAGACCCAAAAGGGATATACAGATGTGTCCGTATTCCTCTTGCAGCCCATTTGTGGAGAACATGGCTCGTTTGCTGTGAATTGTATGCCCGCGGCTGTGCTGAGGAATGCATCGTGCTTACACATGCTGTGACTAGTCATGGAAGCGTGCAGGAATTTGCTTCCATGATACATACCTATGCGGCAAGCGGTTTCACGTTAGATGAATAAGGACACATTTGTATAATGAGATTATGCCTATATTAAGCATAAATGATCAGATCCACATATACTGTTTGCATGGGCAAATTGCTTGACTCTTAGCCAGCATCTATGTGCCCTTATAATATATTCATGCACATATTACAGAAGGACCCTATGTTCACATAAATCATTCTAGATTTTAAGGCAACAAACCAGAGACAGTCATTGAAAGAATTTGAGTTTAAAAATCTTTGATTTTAATCTTTTTACTTCGGGTGTGTTATTGTGATATCTGGCTGGCTGACTGTAAAGGGCCCCATACACTAGAACGATTTTGCACAAATTCAGCTCAATTCAGTCATTTGGGCCGATATATAAGGGGAAATCATGCATTTTTGCTTTGTATCCGATCCGATGCGCGGCCCCGTGAGTGTTGGGTCGACTCCTCCAGGTTGTTGGTGCTGCACTTTTTATTTGTCGTGATCAAGTGGAATTGTATGGAATCAAACGGGAAAAAGTGTGGTTTTTATGCTTGCAAAATATCGCTTTTGATCTATAGTACGAAGTTTGACTAGCAGTCCGGACACCCCCATCAGCGGCAGCATCAGCAGCACAGCACGAGACCATGCAGCAGGAGCCCAGATCCAAACAAATCGGATATTTGTTATTTAAACCCCAAGTAGGTATTTTCAATCGATCACACTGACCACCAATGTATTCACACTGACCACCAATGTGTTCAAACTGACCACCAATGTATTCACACTGACCACCAATGTATTCACACTGACTATCAATGTATTCACACTGACCACCAATGTATTCACACTGACCACCAATGTATTCACACTGACCACCAATGTATTCACACTGTGTATTCACACTGACCATCAATGTATTCACACTGACCACCAATGTATTCACACTGACCATCAATGTATTCACACTGACCACCAATGTATTCACACTGACCACCAATGTATTCACACTGACCACCAATGTATTCACACTGACCACCAATGTATTCACACTGACCATCAATGTATTCACACTGACCATCAATGTATTCACACTGACCATCAATGTATTCACACTGACCACCAATGTGTTCACACTGACCATCAATGTGTTCACACTGACCACCAATGTATTCACACTGACTATCAATGTATTCACACTGACTATCAATGTATTCACACTGACCACCAATGTATTCACACTGACCACCAATGTATTCACCAATGTATTCACACTGACCATCAATGTATTCACACTGACCATCAATGTATTCACACTGACCACCACCAATGTATTCACACTGACCACCACCAATGTGTTCAAACTGACCATCAATGTATTCACACTGACCACCAATGTATTCACACTGACCACCAATGTATTCACACTGACCACCAATGTATTCTAATTAATGTTCACATTTTATTAATTTCATGTGGCCCAAAGTCATTTAAAAAACCCCTACTGGCCTTTTCCCCGCCACTGCCATGCTGCACCATGTGTTTCAGGCGCCCCAAAGTCATTTAACCCCCTCAAATTGACCATTAGCACAATTGCGGTTTATGTAATGATGAAACTTTTTACTAAAAACAAAACTTTTTTATTAAAAACATATATTATTTCAAATTAAACACCATGTAAACAAAAAAAACCATTGAACCATATAAACATTTTACAATAACATTTAACCATATACCTTTTTAAAACCATTTGTTTCCCACTTTTATTACATTACAGATATGTCTACCGATTCTGACATTGATTTTATTACCGGCCTTTTGGAGATGTACCGCGGCCACGAATGTTTGTGGAAAGTAAAGTCCAAGGGCTATTCGGATAAAGGGGGTCATTCCGAGTTGTTCGCCCATTGACGATTTTCGCAACGGAGCGATTAAGGCAAAAATGCGCATGCGCATGGTACGCAGTGTGCACGCGCTAAGTATTTTAGCACAAAACTTAGTAGATTTACTCACGTTCGGACAAAGAATTTTCATTGTTGAAGTGATCGGAGTGTGATTTACAGGAAGTGGGTGTTTCTGGGCGGAAACTGACCGTTTTCTGGGAGTGTGCGGAAAAACGTAGGCGTGCCAGGATAAAACGCAGGAGTGTCTGGAGAAACGGGGGAGTGGCTGGCCGAACGAGCGTTTGACGTCAAACCGGGAACGAAACTGGCTGAGCTGATCACAGTGTAGGAGTAAGTCTTGAGCTACTCAGAAACTGCTAAGAATTTTCTATTCGCAATTCTGCTAATCTTTCATTCGCAATTCTGCTATTCTAAGATACACTCCCAGAGGGCGGCGGCCTAGTGTGTGCAATGCTGCTAAAATCTGCTAGTGAGCGAACAACTCGGAATGACCCCCAAAGTCCACCGGAATGCAGCATTGGATGACTTAGTGGCGTACTGCAAGTGGATGACTTTGTGTCCAGTGCTGAAAAACAATGGGTGAGAAAAAAGGTTCAAAACTTGCGCACACTGGGGCAGATGTATTAACCTGGAGAAGGCATAAGGAAGTGATAAACCAGTGATAAATGCAAGGTGATAAACACCCCAGCCAATCAGCTCCCATATATAAATGAACAGTTAGGAGCTGATTGGCTGGTGCATTATCGCCTTGCACTTTACACTGCTTTATCACTGGTTTATCACTTCCTTATGCCTTCTCCAGGTTAATACCTTAAGGAACATTAAAAAATCCAAAATTCCAAAAGGTCTGGAGCAGGTTCAGCCCAGGTACACAAAACAACGCTGTGTTACTACAGCATGCTCGAGTTCGTCCTGGAACAGGAGCATACCCGGATGGGTTTCACCGCCCTCCCTCAGACTGCTACATTAGAGCCGGAAGACGGTGAGCCATCTCTGACGGCATCTGTAAGTATATTTTTAAAAATACGTATTTAAGTTTAGCAAAGTTCCACTAACAGTCCAACACATGACACTAATTAAATGTGGTCCTCCTGCCAATCGACTGCACCCACCCCGTTAAAATAGGCCAGGTACTTGTCCCTGACCTGTTTTGCCTGTAGATTTGCCCTTGAATGGGGTAGAGATGGTTCCACAGAGGGAAACGCTGAAGTGTCCTCTGGGTGTTCTGGGTCTCCTGGCGTTCCTCTGGGCTGTGTCCTATGCTGGGTGGTTTTGCTGTACAAATAGTTATGCAGGACACAGCACGCAGTCACCAGCCAATCAATTCTCTCCACCTGCAAATTGATAGTCATTAGGAATATGCGGAAGTGGCTACACAGGATCCCAAAAGTGTTCTCTGCAATTCGTCGTGCATGGGTTAGCCTAACATTGTAGATGCACTTCTCCCTTGTTGTGCCTTTGGGGGTACGGCTTCATAATGTTCTCGTGGAGTGTGAATGCCTCATCAGCCACGAAAACAAAATTGAAGCCGTGCTTGGTTTTCTCCCTAGGTGGCAAGTTCAGGGTCTTTGTGGTGAGCCACTTGTAGAAGGTGGAATTCTCCAGTGAGCCACTGTCTGATGTACGACCGTTTTTGCCAACATCAATAAAGATGAATTCATAGTTGGCATTCACCACTGCCATCAACACGATGCTGAAATACCCCTCATAATTAAAATAAAGAGGGCCGCTGTTTGCAGGAGGCTTGATGTGGACGTGCTTGCCATCTATCGCTCCACCACAGTTCGGGAAATGCCAGGTGGTGGCAAACTCCTCTGCCACAGCTTGCCATTCTGATGTACTTGCAGGTAGCTATAATAAAAGATATAAAAATATTAGAAAATATTATTTAAACTTTGTTTTCTGTTTCTAACCACTACAGAATACAAGTGTGGATATTCCCTCCACCCCAGACCTAAGCTTCAGCTTGGAGATGGAGGATTCCCAGCACCAGCTTCCGACCACAGAAACACCTGACACCTTAGGCACATCAGCTGCACCAGCTCCTCCTCTGCTCCCCCCCTCCCCCCAGAAGAGAGGTCAAAAGAAAAAAAACACTGGCCAGGGGGGCGAAGATCTGATCTTTGAAGAGATCAAGTCCAGACTCCAGACCAATATCTCCAGACTAATATCCTACTCCCCCAGCCACCTGCTCCACGGCCATATACTTGGCTATGCTGGAGGCAGATGAGGACATCTGTTTGAGGATTTGTAAACATCTAAAAATTCCCCGTAAATATAGGGTGGTAAAGGCTAAATGGTGTTTTGGGCCCAGATTTTTGGGGGAGGATACACACATGCTGTTGGTGCATGAGAATGGGGCCGGGACCATTCCTTGTGCACTTAACAGCATGTGTGTATTCTCCCTATCAAATCTGGGGCCAAAACACCATTTAGCACTTCTTCTTAGGAGTTTTTGTACCGCTCATTTAATGGAAATTAACATTTTTATAAAACAGTTATTTATTAGTTTTACTGCTTTCAATATATATATTTATGTAAAAAAAATGCAATTTCATGCCATGTTGGCAAATAAATGCATACAGTTTGATTCTATGTGCCATGTTGGCAAATCAAAGTAGAGTTTTTGCAGTTTCCAAGAGGGGACAACAAAGTAACTAAACAAGTGTGGTGTCTTTTCTTTACCTTTAAATAATGGTCTTGCAGCAGTTAATTGCTTAATTTGTCTTGGGGCCAGCCCCCCTAGCACCCTAATCCAGCCCATCAGATGTATCTGATGGTACCTGTGAATGCATGCTATACATCCCATGCGATATGTAGGCGCTTGACATATCCTATGTGATGTATAGCATGCTCAAAAAAGTCACATTGTAGCAAATCATTTGGAATCGTATGTAAACACTCCCAGGGAAACTCCCGGGAGAGTTCAAGGGAAATCGCCCCGACTTCAGCCTCTAGACATATCATTCTAGTGTATGGGGCCCTTAAGGTGTATTATTTGTTACATAAGGTTGACACTTCCATCAGACTGTAGTTCACAATGTATCAATATTGAACTCGGACAGGTCTATATAACCTATTTTAAGTAGAGTTTGGCATAGAATTTAATATGGTATAATTTAAATGACAAAAGCAGCCAGATATTAGTGCAATCATCATTTATTTGATAGTCCTCTCTGGCTCACAGTTCCCTGGATCAGGGGCTCGCTGGCACAAGCATGTGGCCTGACTTTTCTAACAGCAAACTGCGCTGGAAAAATTACTGTAACAAAAAACTTGCAGAAATTAGTTATCTAGGACACAAAAGACAACCGTGGGGGGCAGCCCTAATGTCTAAAATTAGGAAACCAGAGATGCTTACATTATAAATTATATGAAAATAATTATTAAAAATATCAATTGCTCCAACCAGGGTAACAATTATTATTATTAAACTTGCCTAGCACAGATGCATAAAAATCATATAAAACAGTCTGATAAGGACAATCATCACCAGACTCTCAAAAGATCTTATTGAATTTGAAACTATATATGACACTTGATCAATTGGTTTATATCCTGCAATAATCCATCTTGGATAGTCAGGATAACAATCTTAATGGATTGTTATCTTAATATAAGTATTTAATATAAGTATGTGGCATTATGGGGAAGGGGCAGGGCCACAGAACAGTACAAATTCACATTACACAGCACAGTGGTGTCCGGTTTTTACTTTACACCTCACAGTAGTGCCCCTTATACACATTATGACACACAGCAGTGGCCATTATTCACATTACAATACACAATAGTACCCCTTATAAATGTTATGCCACATGGTAGTGCCCCTTATACATCTTATGCCACACAGTAATACCCCTTACACACATTACACCACAAAGTAGAACCTCTTATATACGTTACATTATATTAGGCCCGTTTTTACATGCTACACCACAGTAGAGCAGCTTATACACATTATGCCATGGTAGAGCCCCTTATACATAAATACTGTTGGCTGGTGGAACTGTCCATCACTAGGCTGCCGCCGGAAGTAAGGGCACATGTATGACTGACGAAGCATCGGTGAAGCATACGCCTTGGACTCCGGGTGTCCTGCTGTGCACAGCCGGCTCCCACTCTCCTCTTACCTACACCCACAGTGATCTGCAGCTATATCCCGGTCATGTAGGGTATCAGGTACCTTCTTTTTCCTTCTCCGGAGCATGGCAACAAACATTGTCAGGTGGTTAAGTATGTCCCTGCAATACTATACAGCATCAGGGCATTAAACCATTTTACATGCATGATTGCCCAGCCCCTAACTTTGCTGCCTTCCAAACCAGGGGTTGTGTTTAAGAATCGCTAACCGATGTTCACTGTAAGTTTACTCACAAACATTTGGCAGCAGCATTCCATTCCACTGTAACTGGCATACTTTCACCTACATCTTCAATCGTGGGTTATCTCATTACTCGGTTTTCACACAAGCCGACCGTTCACTGTTTTTACATCAGGGCAGGTTTTGTGACAAGTTAATAGCAGAAACTCCACTTTTCTATTTTCTCCAGCTCAGGAGGATTTTATATGATACACTCACTCTACTATTACTGTATCCACATATAGCAGGGAAGCAGTTGTCTATATAATCCACAAAACTGAAGGACCAATTTATTTACACTATCCCTGTTACTACAAGTACCTGCAAACCTACCCACACCATTCATGCTTGTAAACCATGCTTAATGTATAACAAAAGTCAAGGTTTCTTGCTTGGTAGCTACTTTTACCCAACAGTTACAACTGTATTAAGAGACTGGTTACATTGTATATATTGTGTATACAGGAGTGGTGATTTCAAAGTTATGAATTGTTGATGTAATCTAGTAATTACTCATTGGGATATACTGTGGTTGCCAGTGGCAACAATACTAAATGTGAATTATTGCCAGTCCTTTGGCTGCATGCACAAACCAATTTACAAGACTGCATGTGGGTATCTGAGTCACAGTACTCTTCTTGGTATCCCTTATATTTCATGGATAACTTTTCAAATACACAACCACAAATCATTTTCTTATATGTGGATTGTTCCTTTAAAGAGGACTAATCAATTTCAATACATACCTATTAAAAGTTACATTTAAGGCATAGCTACAGTGCCCCAAAAACGAGAGCTTCTTTCTTTCTGTTGCCTACATATTATGCCATGGTAGAGCCCCTTATACAGATTATTATATGGTAGAGCCCCTTATACATATGATGCCAGGTAGAGCCCTTTATACACATTATGCCATGGTAAAGTCCTTAATACTCATTAGAACAGGTAGAGCTCCTTACAAACAATGATGCCATTACACATTATTACACATCTGTAATGCCCATTACACCTCATTACACAGTGTTATGCCCATTACACATAATTAGACATCCGTTATCCCCATTACACATTATCACACACCATAATGCCCAGTGTTTGTTGCCAGGTGCCTCCCATAATCATTGGTAATGTACATGTGGCACTTCTGTCTGCAGCACACTATTCATGCACTCTGTAACCATGTGCCTTCCCAGTCATTGGTGGTGTAGAGTGGCATAAATCTCAGTGAAATGCAGCTCACTACTCAAGCACCCTGTAACCATGTGCCTTCCCAGTCATTGGTTGTGTAGAGTGGCATAAATACTCCCTGAAATTTGGCTTGTCCCCCTCCTGCAGCACAATGCCGATGCTTGCGGTTAGCCTCCATGCAGTGAATAAACAAAATTGGCAGCGGGGAGTGGCTGTGATGACTTGCAGTAGATCGGTATCGCAAGCTAATATTGGCCACTACTGGAAACACATGCGATATGCACTAGATCATGGGTCTTAAACCTGCGGCACTCCAGCTGCTGTGGAACTGCACATCCCAGCATGCCCTGTCTCAGTTTTGCTATTAAGGCATGCTAAAACTGAGACAGGGCATGCTGGGATGTGTAGTTCCACAGCAGCTGGAGGGCCAGAGGTTGAAGACCCATGCACTAGATAGTACACAATATAGTCAAAATTACCTTGCCATCACAGTTTATATTTTCTTATGAAACCAACCCTGCATGAGCGTGCATCAGTATCGCAAGATGTATACTCACTGGGGGGTAATTCTTGCGTAAAAAAAGGAATATTGTACAGTTTAGAGAAGTGTTGTGCAGGTAAAAACGATATCACACATATATATATATATATATTCCTTTTTTTACGGCAATACCCACACGAGAGGGAGAGACATTCTGCTTAGAAGGAAGAAGGTATCAGCAGCGAAAGAAACCTTTATACGCTTGAAGCAGCCTCCTTTATTGTGAGTGAGGTATGCCTATCTTTCTCGTGTAATAGGGTTTACCGTGAGAGCAAGTCTTTTGAACACGGTGGTGGATAAAAGATACCTTTATGAGTTTAACCTTTTCTTTGGAAAAGTGAGTTGGGGTACGCCTCTTTGGTGAAATAATCACGTTCTTCACTGTCTGATAAGTCAAGAAACAAAAGACACTTTATGGACTGTTAAAGAATCTTTATTATATAATCATACAAACCTACAGTTTAGATAAGTGTTGTACAGGTGAAAACGATTTCACACATATATATTTTTTTCACGGCAACACCAACACGAGAGGGAAGGACATTTTGCTTAGGAGGAAGAAAGAACTATCAGCAAAAGAAACCTTGATGGGTTTGAAGCAGCCTCCTTTATTGTCAGTGAGGTATGCCCATCTTTTTTCCCGTGCAAAAGGGTTTTACCGTGAGAGTGAGTTTGTCTAACACAGTTGTGGATGAAAGATACCTTTATGAGTGTAATCCTTTCTTTGGAAAAGTGAGTTGAGGTACGCCTCTTTGGTGAAATAATCACGTTCTTCACTGTCTGATACATTCAGTTAATAAAAGACATTTATGGACTGTTAAAGACTCTGTCACACATTTATATAATCCTTTCTTTTCATGGTGACATCTACACGAGTGAAAGGAAGGTCCCATCAAAGAAGAACGTTGAGGAACGTATTGTAAAGTACCAATCACGTTAATATTATAGCACCTGTATTCGTTTGAGTCCCACACATTCTTTGTGTTAAATCTGTTTAAACTTTGAATTTTGGTGAGATTCAATTGTGGTGAATCACGGCACGGGCAGCTTTCAGGGCGCCATTTACAAGGGTTCTCAAATCCGTATTTTTCTTGTTTGACATTCACGCTAGAGTTACAGTAATTTTTGTTGGGAGCCAATTCACCCACCAGCATATTGTTTACCATTGTGAGAGGAAACTGGAGTACCAGGAGGAAATCCACACAAACACGGGGAGAATATACAAACTTCTTCTTTCTTTCTTTTCTTCTTTCTTCTGGAAATGGTCCCTTCAAAAAATGTGTACCTCTTTTCCTAGAATCAAAACAGACCCATGTTCAAAAGCACCGTAAGCTTCTCTCAATATCCCTGCTAAAGGGTTTTGGGATAATCATCTAAAAAAGTGAAAAATAAAAAGAAAATTATGTTGCACTCATAAACTGCTTCGGCATGCTGACATTTGCAGAACTACAAGTACCAGCTTAACCATGGCTGTCAGTGCATGCTGGTGCTTGTAGAACTAGTTTTGCAGTACGACAATTAGGGATGTGCACCAGGCCATTTTATTTGTATTTGATTGGATTTGGATTTTCTGATTCGTCGGCCGGCTTTGAGTTTGGATTTGCCAAATCGCCGTGACTGGCTTTGAATTTGGATTTTTTTCAAAAGTTTACAAAAAAGCTAAAATCACTTAATTTGGGCATTTTTTTGTCCCTTGAGTATTATTAACTTCAATAACATTAATTTCCAGTCCTTTGCAGACAATTTTGACCACCTTACAGCTCACAATGTTGTTTTCATCCACTTTAGGCCAAAGTCTGTAGTGAGCTGGCTGTTTTACTAAGCGACAGCAGCAGCACAAACTCACGGCAGTTTATAGCATATCTATGAAACACTGACACACAGCAGTGGGAGAAATGAACGGTGGTGCAAGATGGAATTGTCCTTGGGCTTATCCCACCCAGGATCCGGTCTCTAGGTCGTCAGTAACTAGTTCGACCACTATTGGTCAACAGTAACTAGGTCGACAGGATCTCTAGGTCGACATGTTCTAGGTCGACAGGTCAAAAGGTTCACATGAGTTTTTCACAATTTTTAATTTTTTTGATTCTTTTCATACTTAACCCACGTGGACTACGATTGGGAATAGTGACCTGTGCTGAGTGCAGCGGCAGCGGAGCGAGGCACCTTACCCTAAGCATGGAGAGTGAAACAACCATGCGAGGGGACACAGTGCTCTAATTGGGGTTTCCGGTCACTGTACGGAGAAACCAACACCAAAAAAAAACATACAAACCTCATGTCGACCTTTTGACCTGTCGACCTAGAGACCCTGTTGACCTAAGACCCTGTCAACCTAGTTACTGTTGACCAATAGTGGTTGACCTAGTTACTGTCAACCTTGTTTCTGTCGACCTTTCATACCACACCCTTCCCACCCACCCTTATGTTGCATATTAAAAAGGACATACACACTTTAACAAAAAGAAAGCACACTAGAGTACAGCACACCAAAAAGTAAATAAAAAATAGAACTTTACAATATATATTTTCTTATATTTTATACCCTCCTTTCAAACTGCGTGAATCACAGGGTTAGATGTATGTGAAGATAGGGCACTTAGGGTACAGCGCACCAAATAGTACAAACGATAGAACTTTACTATATTTTTATGCTTTTTTTTACAGTTCACAGATCCCTGCGTGGAATCACAGGGCTTATTGATACACGTGAACACAGCGCAATAGGATAAAGTGCTGCAGTACGAACAGTACACACAAATAAGCAATATAACTATATATAACTATATATAACTATATATATAACTATATATATATATATATATATATAAACAACAATGGTGTTCGGCACTCCATTAATAATAGACAACTGTTGCGGGTGCCCTCACAAGTGTAATCTGAATCCTCACACTTACATATGTAGACCAGGGTGCGGCACTCCGTCAACTAAATCAATGTAGTCGGTTTGATAGTCAATCAACGTTTCAATGTTAGTACATTGTCGTCAGGATTACAAATAGAATAAGAAAATACATACCTTAAATAGTAACACCAGTGCTCATATCGCGGCTGACGGCGGGCTTTCCGCCCCGGACCGCTGCTTTGAAAGGACGTCATCACGCAATTAGCGTGCGGCGTCAGTGTATACCCATCACCATAACAACCAGTTAAACAGGAACTGTCAGAAATAACAACTTATTCCATATGTCTTATTATAACAATATGTGGTAATTACCTCAATGAATGTGTGTCCAACTTTAAAAATAGATCACTTAATTCTAACCGGCTAATATCTATCAAATTATTAGAATAATTAATGGCGCCCATATTACCTCCTAAATCAATAGACGATTAACTCATTCTGCAGTGCGGTCCCTATGATAAATATTGATAACTAACGCCATAATAATTTAATCAAGTCTAAAAGGGAGCATGATAAGGTGGTATTAATGACGTGTCTTAATCGCTAGAAATGTCTTTATAGCTAATCAGCCAAAACATGAAAAAGAAAGATGTTCATTAAGACCTTTAGGGCTGATGACATCTAACCGGTGTATCCAACGAGTCTCACACCTCAGTAGTTGTAGACTGCGGTCCCCACCCCTTCTTGACTGTGGAATATGATCAATCATCCTATATTTGAGATTTGGCAGCCCATGTCCCTTCTCTGCGAAATTACGTGCTACGGGCTGTTCACTAGTGCCACTGGAAATGGCCAGCCTGATAGAGTGACGGTGAGCTGCCATCCTCTCCTTAAATTTACATTGGGTCTTTCCTATGTAGGAGAGGCCGCAGGGACAAATTATTTGATAAACCACATGTGTGCTGTTACAATCCAAATGATGTCTAATCTGGTATACTTTTCCTGAATGAGGGTGATTAAATTTATCCCCCTGTATTAAATAATTGCAGGTGGTGCACCCACATTTAAAGCATCCCCATCTTCTATTAGACAAAAAATGTTGTTGCCTTGCTGGTCCTATATCAGATATATCAGTACGGACTAATAAATCCCTAAGGTTTTGTCCCCTGGAATAACAGGGCATGATTCTACTTTCAGTTAAATTTAAAGCCTCGTCACTTTTAATCATTGGCCATAATTTCTTAACTGTTGTAGTGATATCATTGGACAAGCAGTTAAATCGATTAACAAATGGTAATGTATGCGTTAGGGACTTGCGTGGTTTTTTTCTCAATAGGTCCGCCCTATTTATTGACATCACTTTATGTTTTGAGGACATTAACAATTTGTAATCATATCCTCTATTCATGAATTTATTGATGAGTTTATCAATTTGTATATCCGCTACATCAATATTGTTATTAATACGGCGTATTCTAATCATTTGCGAAAAGGGGAGGCCCATTTTCAGTTTCCTGGGATGACCACTATTCATATGTAATAATGTATTACGATCAGTTTCTTTAGTGTACACTGTAGTACTAATACCATGTGAATTAATTGAAATAATCACATCCAAAAAATTCAGCTGATTCTGACTCATATTGACCACTAGATTTACAGGGTTATCAGATGTATTATGTGTTTCAATTATCTGTAAAAACTCATCTTTGGTACCTTGCCATATAATGAACACATCATCTATAAAGCGGATATACATCAAAATTTTTGACTTAATGTAATCATCTGTAAAGAAAATGTCATCTTCCACCTCAAACATAAAGCAATTAGCATATGCCGGGGCCATAGAAGACCCCATCGCACACCCAGTGCACTGTAAATAATATGAACCATCAAACAAAAAAATAATTTTTTGTCAAAACAAATTCCAATAATTGCAACAAAAATTGTATATATGAAGCTGAAAGATGGTTTTCTTTCATCAGTAGATTTCTAACCGCTGTTATACCAAGACTATGTGGAATCACTGTGTAAAGGCTGGCTACATCAATACTAATGAGCCAGGCTCCTGTTGGTAACCCACAGTAGATAATTTATTAAGAAACATAGTGGTGTCCAAGAGAAAATTCTTGTGTTTCTGTACTAAAGGTTGCAGAATAGAGTCCAGAAAAACTGCCGATGGTTGTGAAAGTGATCCCCTGGCTGATATTATGGGCCGGCCTGGAGGGGGATTAACCCCTTTATGTACTTTAGGTACCGTATATAGGACTGGGATCAATGGATGTTCCGGTATTAATAGATCATAAACGTCCTCATGCGGAATGTGCATATCCTTAGCCATAAGTATAACATCACGTAATTCTCTTTTAAAGGTTTCCGTAGGGTCACCTCTAAGCTTGATGTAGGTGTTATTATCGCTTAATTGGCGCATAATTTCTGCTTTATAATCGGAGAGGTCCTGGAGGACAATCCCCCCTCCTTTATCCGCCGGTCTTATAATCAGGTTTTTGTTAGAAGATAAAGATTTTATGGCTTCCCTTTCCAAAGGGGAGAGGTTGGGGTGTATCCGATTATGATTTTTGCTGATGGCTTTAACTTCATGTTCTAAAGATCTAATGAATGTCTTAATAGAGGCATTATTGGATGTAGGCTCAAATGTTGATTTGCTTTTGAATTGCTTCATTTGATTTGGAATATGTTGTTCCATAGGTGGCATAGGATCTTTCCTTCCAAAAAATTATTTTAATTTAAGCTGTTGCTGTAAGCGATGTTTGTCCACCTGCCACTGCAAATCATCAAAGCCCACTGTTGGTATAAACGTTAAGCCTTTCTGAAGGAGGCTATTTTCAGCATTAGTGAGCTCATACGAAGATAAATTAAAAATTATCTTCTCCTCGCTGTCATTGGTGCCTTGTTGCCCCGTCCTTTTCCTCCTGTTTTGTCCACCCCTTCTTGATGGTCTTGTTCTCCTGTGGTGTTCTTGCCTTTTCTGGTCGTAACTCCTAAAGGGGGTAAAGGAGCTTTTCTACGTCTGCGTGAGCGTCCTTCAGATTCACTCGCTGTGCTACCCTGGTCTTGTGAGGATTCAGTATCAAATCGTGTTTGAGGGTATTTTCTTCTGAAGAATGGTGTTCTGTTGTCATTT
Organism: Pseudophryne corroboree; assembly: GCF_028390025.1. Taxonomy (NCBI): domain Eukaryota; kingdom Metazoa; phylum Chordata; class Amphibia; order Anura; family Myobatrachidae; genus Pseudophryne; species Pseudophryne corroboree. The sequence goes on along the minus strand of NC_086444.1, from coordinate 445,115,143 downwards.
GATCTCCCCCTTTACACTTTATGGTGTTCGTAATCAGCTTCGACTTTAATCAGTTTTTCTTTCTTGAATCTGATCAATTCACGTTTATGAGTCGCAATCTGATTATTTAATTTATTGATCCAGTCATTATCCTTATCTTTTGTTAGGATCGGTAAATGGATTTGTTCAAAGGCTTCAATTTTAGTTTTTATTGCCGCCATCTCTTTATTAGACTGGTCAATTACTAACAGTAATAAATCATACGAGCATTTATTAAGTATTCCGATCCACTTTTTGCAGAAGCTCGGATCGTTTCTGCCAATTGTCGGACAATTTTTGATTCTAAACCCTCTAGGGATTTTCTTAGATCTAAAGTAGTCGCTCAATGAGACAGAATGGCAATAATAATCAACCTCCTTTTTCTTTAACCTGAGTAGGTCACGGAATACAAGGTCAGGGGCTGATGCCTCAGGTGCATCACGCAGGCAATCAGAGTTCAATATAGTTTCAGCCTCAAGATCAGAGTAACCAAATGTATCTCCCACTGGATACAATAAAGGGTTAAACGGTAATTCATCTCATATACACTATTTTTAACATGCAGTTTGCAGATCAGTGCATAGAATCATAGGGCTTATAGATGCACGTGAACACAGTGCACCAAACAGTACAATTTACAGCAGAGTATGGCGCAGCATACAGCAGTACGTCCCTATACACTGTGACTATAGGGCACAGCTCCTTGTTAGTCTGGACACAATGCAGTTAACAGTACTGCCTGTGCCCCCTATACACACTGGCTATTCAGCACAGCCCCTTGTGAGACTCTGGACACAGCACAGTTATAATATAACAATAAAGCAGAGTCAACATAGCATACAGCAGCATACAGTGTAACCCCTACAGTTACACACACAATTATTAATAGTACCCCCACTTTGCCAGTACACCCTTTGGCTTTGTGAGACTCTGGACACAGCAGTTGCAGCAATGTATCCCCTATACATTTATTTATTTATTTAGTGACAGTGTTCCCCTATGGTATTTTTTTTTGTATCCCCTTTACAGTTATTTATTTAGTGACAGTGTTCCCCTATAGTATTTTTTAAATGACTGTTCCCCTATATAGTATTTTTTTATTCATTTTTCCCTAGTATTGTTTTTTAATGACTGTTCCCCTTTATATAGTTTTTTTTACAGCAGAGTTAGGGCAGCACGCACAAATGTGCGATCTCCGGGAAATGTCGCTGAGTCTAGGCTGTGCCGCCTTTTATAAATTCCAAGTCTTGCGAGAATCTGACAGCAGGACAATGATGTTCAGCCTCACGCTAGGATCTGAGTCTGGCGGGAAAACCCAAGCCTGAGGCTCGGGTGTGCTCGGATCCCTGTTCTCGGAGCGGCTCGGATTTCATAGAATCTGAAATGCTCATCCCTCACGACAATATAAACTGACATGTCTAAGAAAATATATGACATCTAGCTTTTATGTAGATGATATCAGTTCTTAGCCAGTGAATTAATTTATGTACCTATCCTCAGCTTACATATCACACAGTGACTCTCTTGCAGCATAATATCTTCCACTTTCCTCTGGTCTCACCCCAGTGAGTTTAAAATAAACTTCTCCTTTATTTGTGTCTCTCGACAAAATCAGACGTCCCTCAACAGATGGAGCAAAGTTTTTTACTTCATCATATCTTATTATTCCCAACCACTGCAGCCCTTTCCCTGGAGCTTGGCGGATCCAGTGTATTGCCCATATATTAGAGCTGTCAGTGAGGGAGGCACCGGTCACTTTACAGGACAGTTCCAGGGTCTGTGATGGCTTCACAGTTCCAGGACCAGACTGTGTTATTGTGATTTGGGAAGTGACACCTGTAAATAAACAGCATACAGTACGTAAGGTCAGTTATTTCTAAAAGAAATGTATCTGAAAACTTCATCTCAATAAGAAAATCATCTTACTCGTACACTGCACTAAAAACAGAATATGGAGAAACCACAGGAGATGCTTCATGTCTGTGCTGAGAAGTTAGAGAGATACTCAGGATCTGATTGCACGGACTCTGCTCAGTGGACATTTCCTGGACCCTGCTCTCTATATAAGTATGAATGTCTATGAATTTATTTGCATACATTATAATCTAACTGAGTAAGGAGAGATTTTGACCAATAAAAGAAACACGACTCCATCTGATTCCTAACAGTTATGTGTGATAGAGATGATGTGAAACAAATACTAAACAATTTATGTAGCCCGTAACCTCTATCAATTTCCTATTTCCCTTATAGATTGTAAGCTTAGGAGGAAAGCCCTCTTACTCCTCTGTCTGTCTGTTAGTACCCAGTTTTGTTTTATTACTATGTTCCCAACTGTAAAGTACAACAGATTTTACTAGGGCTATATAAATAAATGTTAGATAAAAAATAAATAAATAAATATGAAAGTGATTCTTTACTTATAAAAATAAAAGCCATGGGCAGTACGGATGGTGTAATGATTAGCATTACTGCCTCACAGCACTGAGGCCATGGGTTCGATTTCCACATAGCTCTAACTGTGTGGAGTTTGTATATTCTCCCAGTACTTGCGTGGGTTTCCTCCGGGTACTCCGGTTTTCTCCCATAATCCAAAAATATACTGGTAGGTTAATTGGATCCGAATAAAAAAAAAATAACCCTAGCGTGAATGTGTGTCTGTGTACATGTAGTAGGGAATATAGATTGTAAGCTTCAGTGGGGCAGGGACTGATGTGAATGGACAAATATTTGCTGTAAAAGCGCTGCGGAATATGAAATGGAAAAAGTACAACCTCCCTTTCTGCGCTCCAAATGTCCCCTTGATTGTATGGTTCTCACCCAGATAATGGTATTACATGAAACAGAAAAACATAGAACACAACATAGTGTAATATTGTCTATGTAAAATAGTTCTTTCCACTGTGTGGAGGAAAAGAATAGGTGATGACGAATTATCCCAGAGAGAATTCCAACGTCCACCTTCTTATAGGATCACCCAAAGTGATGTCATGCCAATGGTACAGGGAATTCGTACATGTATGCTTACTTGTATAAACGAAGTAGAAAACACATAAAGGTTTCTTTGTTGGAAGTGTTATCTTTCTTCTTTAACCAATATGGTGAAGATGAATATCACTCGTACAGTGAATGAAAAAAGTTAAAAAGGGAGCCAATTAGGGCAAAGCACACCCCTTTATTATGAATAAAATACAAATAGACGACCAGCCATACCATGGAAAAAAACTGAGATGGAAACCGGCTGACACAATATGACCCGGGTATCAATATGTCATAAGATCCCCTCCATAGATATGACAGGTTTAGACATCAATATAGCACTGTATCAACGCGTTTCGACGCTCGACGGCGTCTTTATCAAGATTTGACAGTGTATATAACTATAAAAATATAAATATGCAGTAATATCAATCCAATTGTAAATTATAACAATTCAAAATAACACATCTAAACATGGACGTCCAATTGCAGTTCTAACAATTAGAGATAAAACATCTAAACATGGACATCCAAACATATGACATACCACTGATGTGCAGCCTCTCCTGTATTGTCAGCTGAATGAAAGATTCATGATTTGACACTCCTTAAATAGCATGGGCACTAATGGGTTGGGAATATTATCAGCCAATAAATTAAAGTCCACTGTGATGGACACCCAAACGAACCATTTATATCAACCCTCTCTGCTAAGACATTTACATATTTAGCGCCAAAATCCAGTTTACAAAACGCCGTCATGTCCCCATGGTTACGCGTCCAAACCAACTAACCACTTCCGGTCACATGGTCATGTTGTGACACGCACCGCTTCCTAACGTGCCACTGCCCCCCACGTCTCATCACCATGACTACGGTCATTAGATCGACCACACTAAGGTCGACAGTCATTAGGTCGACCACTATTGGTCGCCATGCATTAGGTCGACATGTGCTTGGTTGACATGGAAAAAGGTCGACATGCATGTTTTACATTTTTGTCTCATTTTTAAAAACTTTTTCATACTTTACGATCCACGTGGACTACGATTGGGAATAGTAACCTGTGTCGAGCCATGCGAGGGGACATGGTGGCCTAATTGGGGTTCCTCATCACTTTACAATGAAAAAGACACCAAAAAAAGTAAGAAAACTCATGTCGACCTTTTTCCATGTCGTCCTTGTTGGTCGACCAAGTCACTGTCGACCAATACTGGTCGAGCTAATGACTGTTGACCTAATGCATGTCGACCCTACGACCCAATATAAGAAATGTGTGATCTTCACAAAAAAAAGAGTAACAAATGTTTATGAATTTGATCAAAGTAAAGAAATTGTATAAAACAACTCAAAATATACATAAAATTCCAGGACACCAACAAGCATAAAAATATCAGAACAGACATTAAAAAGAAGACCCTAAAGGCATATACCGATGTGTCCATATTCCTCTTGCAGCCCATTTGTGGAGAGTGTAACTCATTTTCTGTGAATTGTATGCCCGCGGTTGTGCACGGTGCGGGAATTTGCTGCCATGATGCTTATGTATGTGGCAAGCGATTTCCTGATAGATGAATAATGACACATTTGTATAATGAGATTATGTCAATATTAAGCATAAATGATCAGATCCACATATGCTGTTTGCATGGGCAAATTGCTTGACTCTTAGCCAGCATCTGTGTGTCCCTATAATATATTCATGCACATATTACAGAAGGACCCTATGTTCACGTAAATCGTTCTAGATTTTAAGGCTACAAACCAGAGACACACATTGAAGCAATTTGAGTTTACAAATCTTCAATTTCAATCTTTTTACTTCAGGTGGGTTATTGTGGTATCTGGCTAGCTGACTGTAAGATGTATTATTTGTTACATAAGGTTGACACTTCCATCAGACTGTAGTTAATGATGTTGAACTCGGACAGGTCTATTTAACCTATTTTAAGTATACTTTGGCATAGAATTTAATATAGTATAATTTAAATTATAGTCCTCTCTGGCTCACAGTTCCATGGATCAGGGGCTCACTGGCAACTTTCAGCCTGTGGGGCAAACACAAGCATGTGACCTGACTTTTCGAACAGCAAACTGCGCTGGAAAAATTACTGTAACAAAAATCTTGCAGGAATGGTTTATCCAGTACACAAAAGACAACCGTGGGGTGGCCCTAATGTCTAAAATTAGGAAACCAGAGATGCTTACATTATCAATAATATGAAAATAATTATTAAAAATATTATTTGCTCAAACCAGGGTAACAATTATTATTTAAGCCTGCATAGTACAGATGCATAAAAATCATATAAAACAGTCTGATAAAGTCAATCATCACCAGACTCTCAAAAGATCTTATTGAATTTGAAACTACATATGACACTTGATCAATTGGTTTATATCCTGCAATAATCCATCTTGGTTAGTCAGGATAACAATCTTAATAGATCAATCATAATTACATCTTGGCACCCTGTGTATGTGTCAAAAATATAAGTATGTGGCTTCATGGGGAGGGGGCATGACTACAGAACAGTACAAGTTCACATTACACACCACAGTAGTGTCTGTTATTTACTTTACACTACACAGTAGTGCCCCTTATACACATTATGCCACACAGCAGATGCCATTATTCACATTACAACACACAGTAGTACCCCTTACAAATGTTATGCCACACAGTAGTGTCCCTTATACATGTTATGCCACACAGAAGTATCCCTTATACACATAACACAACATAGTAGAGCCCCTTATACACGTTACACCATAGTAGGCCCACTTTTACATGCTACACCACAGTAGAGCAGCTTATACACATTATGTTATGGTAGAACCCTTTACACATAAATGTGATTGGCTGGTAAAACTGTCCATCACTATGATGTGCATCTCCGGATTGGAGCGCCAGCGCATTATTAGGCTGCCACTGGAAGCGAGAGCACATGTCTGACTGACGAAGCCCCAGCGAAGGATACGTCCTGGACTCCAGGTGTCCCACTGTGCAGAGCGGGCTCCCGCTCCCCTCCTCCCTACACCCACAGCGGCCTGAAGCTATATTCCAGTCACGCAGGGAACAGGTACATTCTTTTTCCTTCTCAGGAGCATGGCAACAAACATTGTCAGGTGGTTAAGTATTTCCCTGCAATACTATAGAGCATCAGGTCATTAAACCATTTTACATGCACTATTTCCCAGCCCCTAACTGCTGCCTTCCAAAACAGGGGCTGTGTTTGAGAACTGCTCATCGATGTTCACTGTAAAGGGCCCTACACACTGGCCGACCCGCCACCGAGCTGCCCAACGGCGGATACGGCCGACGAGCAACCCAGTGGCGGGGGGGCAGTGAAGTTTCTTCACTCCCCCCGTCATCCGACTGCATTGAAGTGCAGGCAAATATGGACGAGATCGTCCATATTGGTCTGCATGTACAGCCGACTGGGGACCAGTGATGAACAAGCGCGAGGACGCACATCGTTCATCGCTGGAGCCCCCACACTGAAAGATATGAACGAGTTCTCGTTCATTTATGAACGAGATCGTTCATATCTTTAAAAAGAAACGGCCAGTGTGTAGGGCCTATAAGTTTACTCACAAACATTTGTCAGCAGCATTCCATTCCAGTAGCAGCAGAAACTTCACTTTTCTATTTTCTCCTGCTCAGGAGGATTTTATATGATACACTCTCTCTACTATCACTGTATCCACATATATCAGGGATGCAGTTGTCTATATAATCCACAAACCTGAAGGACCAATTTATTTCCACTATCCCTGCTACTACAATTACTTGCAAACCTATCCACACCATTCATGCTTGTAAACTTGTATAACAAAAGTCCAGGTTTCTTGCTTGGTAGCTACTTTTGTACACCTGTATTAAGAGACTGGTTACATTATATATATTGTGTATACAGGAGTTGTGATTTCAAAGTTATGAATTGTTGATGTAATCTAATAATTACTCATTGGGATATACTGTGGTTGCCTGAGGCAACAATACTAAATGTCAATTATTGCCAGTCCTTGGGTTGCATGCACAACCCAATTTACAAGACTGCATGTGGGTATCTGAGTCACAGTACTCTTATTGGTATCCCTTATATTTTACAGATAACTTTTTAAATACACAACCACAAATCATTTTCCTATATGTGGATTGTTCCTTTATAGATCACTAATTGATTTTAATACATTCCTATTAAAAGTTATATCTTTCTTTCTTTCTTTCTTTCTTTCTTTCTTTCTTTCTTTCTTTCTTTCTTTCTTTCTTTCTTTCTTTCTTTCTTTCTTTCTTTCTTTCCCTAGAATAAAAACAACCCCATTCTCAAAAGCACTGGAGGCTTCTCTCAATATCCTTGCTAAAGGGCTTTGGGATAATTATCTAAAACAGTAAAAAATTATTTTATGTTGCACCCATAAACTGCTTGGGCATGCTGACACTTGCAGAGCTACAGTACAAGCACCAGCTTAGGCATGGCTGTCTGTGCATGCTGGTGCTTGTAGAACTAGTTTTGCTGTACGACAATTAATGATGTGCACCGGGCCATTTTTTCTGTATTTGGTTGGATTTGGATTTTTTAAATCGTCGGCCGGTTTTGAATTTGGATTATTTTCAAACATTTCCAAAAAACCTAAAATCACTTAATTTGGACTTTTTTTTTTGTCCCTTGAGTATTAATAACTTCAATAACATTAATATCCAGTCCTTTGCAGACAATTTTGACCACCTTACAGCTCCCAATGTTGTTTTCATCCACTTTAGGCCAAAGTAGGCAGTGAGCTGGCTGTTTTACTAAGCGACAGCACTGGCACAAACACACGGCAGTTTATAGCATATCCAGTGCCCTTGGGTGGAAAATCGGGGCGTGGCTTCATGAAGGTGCGTGGTCAGTTATGCCCCAGTAGTATTGCCCCCAGTAGAGTTGTTGTGCCACCTAGTTTGTGCCACCAGTAGTATTGCCCCCAGTAGAGTTGTGGCTTATCTGAAAGTTTTGTCCTTTTGTCACTTCTGTAGGACTTCTTCAAGGGGATATACTCCTCCACAGACTTTCATATAAGCCTATGATTCTAATTTCTATTGTACGAGTCCATTTTATATGTGTTTTTGTGTCAATAAAAAACTCTTTTTGAAAAAGACATATTACACTATTGGCTCTTTCTCGTATGGGAGTATTTATCCTTGGTTTTAAGGTATGGAGTTATCCTGCAAAACCTGAGATGCAATTCTAAGGATCCCGCTACAAGAGAAGAATTGATACTCAGAGGGTATTATTATATATATTTCTCCTTCTCACAAGGATGTGGGTACACTAGTTTTATTAATTTTCACCATTGGTGAGTTATTTGACCTCAGAAGTGTATGAGAAATCACTGTTTTTGAGAGAAATCAGTTTAACTCTGGAGCACATGGTGAAGTATGCCTTTACACTGTTGCACTATCTGGGTCTCTGTTTTCCTTTTACTCCACATATCGGATGAGTCTGAGGCGTGGAGAAAGTAACGACAGGAATCAAAGACCATGCTATGCGTTTGAATGAATCATCTGTCTGGTACGCATATAAATGTTTATTGAGTGATTAATACCATCTGCACGGAAGGGGCTGGGTCCTACCATTTCTATATATTGAACTTTTTGCTTTTTGGAATAGAGTCATACCTGAGGAGTTTCAAGCAGCCCCCCCTTGTAATAAACGGGAGTACTATATGTTATATGTAAACTGTATTGATATAAGGATTTTCACATATTTGTTGACTTGTAGGTGGCAGCGCTTTTTACACTAATATATATATATATATATATAGAAAATAGTAACATGCGGCACTCACAGCTTAGTAGAAACTGGTGAATAAACGGCCAGACTCCGTGAAGATCTTCACGGAGTCTGGCCGTTTATTCACCAGTTTCTACTAAGCTGTGAGTGCCGCATGTTACTATTTTCTATTTCATCCACACATGGCCGTGAGGGCACCGGGCGTGTATTAAGTATATATTGGAGTGCCGGACATTGCTTACATATATATATATATATATATATATGTATACACATACACAGTTGTGCTCATAAGTTTACATACATTAGCAGAATTTGTGATTTTCTGGCCATTTCTCAGAGAATATGAGTGATAACTCACAAACTTTTCTTTCACTCATGGTTAGTGGTTGGGTGAAGCCATTTATTGTAAAACAACTGTGTTTACTCTGTTTAAATCATAATGACAACAGAAACTACCCAAATGACCCTGATCAAAAGTTTACAAACCCTGGAGATTTTGGCCTGATAACATGCACACAAGTTGACACAAATGGGTTTGAATGGCTACCAAAGGTAACCATCCTCACCTGTGATAAAAGGTCAGTGAGTTTCTGGACTCCTGAAAGACCCTTGCATCTTTCATCCAGTGCTGCACTGACGTGTCTGGATTCCGAGTCATGGGAAAAGCAAAAGAATTGTCAAAGGATCTGCGGGAAAAGGTAATTGAACTGTATAAAACAGGAAAGGGTTACAAAAAGATATACAAGCAATTGAGAGTGCCAATCAGCAGTGTTCAAACTCTAATTAAGAAGTGGAAAATGAGGGATTCTGTGGAAACCAAATCACGGTTAGGTAGACCAACAAAAATTTCAGCCACAACTGCCAGGAAAATTGTTCGGGATGCAAAGAAAAATCCACAAATAGCTTCAGCTGAAATACAGGACTCTGAAAAAAAATGGTCTGGTTGTTTCAAGATGCACAATAAGGAGGCATTTGAAGAAAAATGGTCTGCATGGTCGAGTCGCCAGAAGAAAGCCATTACTACACAAATGTCACAAAGCATCCCGCTTACAATACTCCAAACAGCACAGAGACAAGCCTCAAAACTTCTGGAACAAAGTCATTTGGAGTGATGAGACCAAAATTTTACTTTTTGGCAACAACCATAAACGTTACATTTGCAGAGGAGTCAACAAGGCCTATAATGAAAGGTACACCATTCCTACTGTGAAACACAGAGGTGGATTGCTGATGTTTTGGGGATGTGTGAGCTGCAAAGGCACTGGAAACTTGGTCAAAATTGATGGCAAGATGAATGCAGCATGTTATCAGAAAATATTGGAGGACAATTTGCACTCATCAGCCCGGAAGCTGCGCATGGGACGTACTTGGACGTTCCAACATGACAATGATCCAAAACATAAGGCCAAGTCAACCTGTCATTGGCTACAGCAGAATAAAGTGAAGGTTCTGGAGTGGCCATTTTAGTCTCCTGACCTCAATATCATTGAGCTACTCTGGGGAGATCTCAAACGTGCAGTTCATGTAAGACAGTCCAAGAATTTACAGGAACTGGAGGCTTTTTGCCAAGAAGAATGGGCAGCTTTACCATCTGAGAAAATAAAGAGCCTCATCCACAACTACCACAAAAGACTTCAAGCTGTCATTGATGTTAAAGGGGGCAATACACGGTATTAAGAACTGGGGTATGTAAACTTTTGATCAGGGTCATTTGGGTAGTTTTTGTTGTCATTATTATTTAAAAAGAGTAAACACAGTTGTTTGACAATAAATGGCTTCACCCAACCACTAACCATGAATGAAAGAAAAGTTTGTGAGTTATCATTCATATTCTCTGACAAATGGCCAGAAAATCACAAATTCGGCTAGGGTATGTAAACTTATGAGCACAACTGTGTATATATATTTACATGTAGGTAGTTCGGCACTCCCTTTGATCTGTAAACAATGCCCAGGTGCCCTCAGTGGGGTGGAAGTACAGTACAGAATAAACAGTGGCACTCAGGGTCTACTGTGTCCAAAAAAACCTGTATTGAACAAGTCACATACAACCGACGTTTCGAGGCTCACAGAACCTTTTTTTCCCTTTTTCACACCTTGAAAAAGAGGCTGTGAACCTCGAAATGTCTGCTGTATGTGACTTGTTCAATACAGTTTTTTGGACACAGAAGATCCCGAGTGCCTCCGTTTATTCTGTAATATATATATATATATATATATATATATACACACATATATGGCTGGTTCAGAACAATGACTCAGTCAGAACAGACACGGCACTCCAGGTCTTAGTATATAAACACTTTTATGCCCACATCATTAAGGCATGAATACATACATATCCAGGGTGGCAAATCCAGGGATACATCTCATTCAATATGGTGGTATAACACAGCACAAGCATCATAACTATGAAGCATTTCGGGCCACGGAGGGTCCCTTCATCAGGTTCTGCAAGTGCTCACAAAAGACAAAGACATAACAAATAACATAAAAATCACTTAAATAGCGTCCCCATGCTGGCGTGAGCGGCCTGCGATCCAGCATGGAGCTTCCGGTTACCTAGAGGCGCAGGGCTGATGACGACATCGGGAAGCAGCGGTAGCCAGAGCCGGCCTTAGGTATAGGCAAACTAGGCAAATGCCTAGGGCATTTGGTATGCTTAGGGGCACCAGCAGCTTCTGCTGATTAAAATGATATGCGGCATGCCTATATTCTGTGTGTGACTGCGGCTGTATCTGCATACGAAATGCTACGTTGCAGTGTATTCCTGGAAATCACTGTAATGTAGCATTTCATATGCAAATACAGCCGCAGTCGCATGCTTGCTGCATATCGCAGTCGCAGGCATGCTGCATATCATTTTAATCAGCAGAAGCTGCTTGTGCATCCTAGCCACATAGTAATGCAAATAAGATGCATTTTCATAAACAAAAGGTGCCAGACGTTAGCAGAGCTGCCAGCTGACTCATGCCATGCATCTCCTTCTGAAATAGCGGCAGTGCTAGGGGGCACCAGCCAAAATCTTGCCTAGGGCATCATATTGGTTAGGGCCGGCTCTGGCGGTAGCCATGGCAAGCCAGCCACAACGCACTCCTGTGCTGTCACAGACCTCAGCGCCTGACAGGGGAGGCTAAAATAAAAAAAATCAATATACTATGAAGTTATGAATCGGTGGCAAAAAAACAATACATATTAAATAAACATACATGAAATCTATAGTGCAACCAGACCAGTGATAAATACACTGCAGAATGCCCACACAAAGATGCAAAATATCAACATAGAAAAAGCAAGCATGAAAAGAGTGATTAACTATATACAAATGAAGACCTACTTCTGATATAATTGTATTCATATTATATAAGGAAGAATTGAGAAGAACACCTTCCTAATGAATTCATAATTCACATGGATACCAGCTAACCAATTAGTGATATTGGAGAGCATTCCAATTAATTTTCTAGTTCAAGCCGTGTGGTTAAATTTCATAATCCACCTAGATTCTAGTCTATGTAGGGCTAATAGAGACCTATATCAGAAAACAGCACTTCACAAAAACATCTTAATACCAGGTGTAATTAAAAAACATATGTCACTCATTTAATAAAACACATAGTTTCTGACAAATTCATAATACCACAATAACAATATATTTAAAATGAGCCTGATGGCCAATCTCTCGACTTCTTGGCTTTTCTGAGAAAGGGCAAGTCAATGTATATAAATGCCGGCATATACAATATGTGCTGATCAGCAAACAGACCTCCTCACTTTAAGATGTTAGTGCGACATCCAGTTTGGAAATCCATAATTACCAGCTTTCTTGTGGTGTTGGCCGGGTATTCCACCTAACGAGGGTCCAGATACTCTCTTTATCCTGCGCAAAAGTGACGGTGGTTCTCCCTGTATTAATATCCACAATGACGGGTGCTTGGATCTCCCAACGTTTGGAGTGACTTAGAGTGGTTCCACTGCACGGCTGGACACTGCTTTGGATTGAGTTGGTCTATGATTACCATAGCAACACAATGTGTTCATAGAAAAGAACCAATCAGCAGTTAGTACATTAGGAAATAAGGTCATGTGATTGCGATCATGTGATCGGGTTTCATATAGTTTAATAATGTTTTTCATGATATATAACCTTCGTTTTTTTATTTGAAAATGTGTAACTGAATCAGTTTGCCTTCCTGCTGCTACCTGGAGATTCTGAAATGGTTTTGAAAAGTATATGTATAATTAATATTGAACAGGTGTTGTCTATGTTAATTATGTGTTTCTATTGGTTCCCTTATATAAGGGGGTTCGAGCCTTTGTATGATTATCTTTGATAAAGCTGCCAGATGACAGCGAAACATGTAAGGAAGCCAATCCTCTGACCAGGGCAGTGTCCAGCCGTGCAGTGGAACCACTCTAAGTCACTCCAAACATTGGGAGATCCAAGCACCCATCATTGTGGACATTAATATATATTAATATTGTGGTATTATGAATTTGTCAGAAACTATGTGTTTTATTAAATGAGTGACATATGTTTTTTTTAACTACACCTGGTATTAAGAAGATGTTTTTGTGAAGCGCTGTTTTCTGATATATGTTTCTGTTCTGTGAGTTGGAGTGACTGACTAATGCCCCATTTAAAAGCAGCTTAGAGAACCATCCCAGTTTTGAGCACCTGATTGGTATTAAATTATTAATACTATTTCCATTTGTCTTGCTAAAGCACATAGCCGTTTTCAAGCTGCTGATATGATGTTTCTCTAATTTTGATAATAGGAGCAGCAGGAGGCAAACCAATTTATCCAAATGGGATTATCTGGACAAGATATTACAAAGGAAGAAAACATCCAATTAAGGGATGATTTCTATAAATTGGAAGAATTATTGAGATCTGAGACTAAAAATTGGCTTAGTGGGGTTAATATGCAGAAGTATAAAGATAGGAGGATGATCCCCAGGGGTCTACGCATCAATAAACCATTTATTTTTGGAGATTACCAAAAAGGAATGGGAGTCTATTTTGGATGATTGTCCGGGCCAACTTTTCAGTCTGGTTATCAGATACAGAGATGAGAAAGTCAGAACAATAGAGAAGGAAATGAATGCATTGAAAGTAAAATTGCAGGTGTATAGTGCAGAACCTGAATTTATTGAAAGAGACCAGAGGGTGATGGATAGGGTTCTGAAATTTGAGCAACAGATCAGAGGCGTCACTCACCTCTGTGACACCCGGTGCGGCAGCGAGGATAAAGGGGGTAGGGTTTCACGGGAATGGACGTGGCATGCATAGAGGGGCGGAGTTTCACGGGCGGAACCCGTTTTTAAACCATTGCAGGCACGCAAAGGGGGTGGGGCTTTGTGGAGAGGCGGGGCTTCGCGTCCCGACACCCGTTTTTTTTTTTCACTGGGGGGTGTGGGAGGTGAGGGTTGACTCCCGGGAGGTGCTGTCCCTGCAGTGCTGGCTCCGACACAGTGACAGGAGCCGAGTGCTGCACATAATATAACAGTGCAGCACTCAGCTTCTGTCACTCTGCAGGAGCCGGCATTTTGGTGTCACCCCTCGGCGGGTGACACCCGGGAGCGGGCCGCACCCCCCTTGTGACGCCACTGCAACAGATCACTGAGACTAAATATAAAAAGTTCCAGAGGGACTTAGAAGATTATAAAAGGGGAGACGTATATGGAAAACGTAGATCGACCGATGGTAATACACAGATTATTTGGTCCAGATTCCTGTCCTCAAATGGGAGAAAAAGGAATTATGATACTGTACATCCACCATGTCACCCGCCACTGCCGGACAATGAGAGGGACAGGGGCTCCACTCTGAACACCCGGTTCGTGCAGCCACGGGTAACAGGAGACGTCCCTATCAGTTTGATAGATTATCCAAACGTCCAATTGATAATCAAATGGGTGCCTGCCCCAAAACTATACTGTATACAGAATCTAGGTGGATTATGAATACTGTTCATTCAAGAGAGGAGATGAATAGAGAAGTTTTTTTAGATCAGAGAACACGCATGCACAGACAGAGATGTCGAGTCTGCAGCAGGAAAATGCACCTCCAACCCCAAAAAGAGGTTGAGGTTCAAGTGTAGAGGAAAGAGAGGAGGGAAAAAGGAGAAACTTAAGTGAATAAGGGCTGTGTATAATAAAAAAACAGGTTAATAAGGCCATTTTCAATCTCTACTCCAAAACACTGTCACAGCGAATTATCTCTTCTTAACAAGGGTCTCAAGTTTTCCCCTACTACTGATCCCAATATGTTCGATTTATTTGTGGAATTGAATCGTTTTGTGCGATCACTGTGTAGGAAGAGATATTTTGTTAAAAAAACCATGGACAGAAAGAATGATACAGCAATACCCATTTTGTTAGATTCTGCAGATGAACCGGTTGTACAAATGTTGATGAATTTGCAGATTGAAGGAAGCAGCTCACAAACTACTAGGAAAATCTTTGATATTAGTAAATCTATGTTTTGGAACAAGTCTGAGTTTTTTACAATTAGATACAAAAGTAGTTGTATTGAGAGTTTTTATAAGTCCACTTTGGATGATGTTAAGACTATGGGGTATATGCAATTCACGGCGAATCGCGGGAAATTATCGCCGTTTTTTAATTCGACACAATTCGACAGGTGAATTCCGGCAGGTGGCTGCCGGAATTCACCATATTCAATGAAAAACGGATTCGACAGTCCCGCGGGCGAAAAACGGCCGATTTGCCGGATTTTGCCGCGATTTAAAAAAACGGGAAAAAACGGGAAAAAACCCGTAAAAAAAATGGCGTGGAGTCCCCCCTTTAAAGCATAACCAGCCTCGGGCTCTTCGAGCTGGTCCTGGTTCTAAAAATGCGGGCAAAAATTGGGCAGGAATCCCCCGTATTTTTAAAAACAGCACCGGGCTCTGCGCCTGGTGCTGGTGCAAAAAATACGGGGGACAAAAAGAGTAGGGGTCCCCCGTATTTTTTACACCAGCATCAGGCTCCACTAGCTGGACAGATAATGCCACAGCCGGGGGTCACTTTTATACAGTGCCCTGCGGCCGTGGCATTAAATATCCAACTAGTCACCCCTGGCCGGGGTACCCTGGGGGAGTGGGGACCCCTTCAATCAAGGGGTCCCCCCCCCAGCCACCCAAGGGCCAGGGGTGAAGCCCGAGGCTGTCCCCCCCATCCAATGGCTGCGGATGGGAGGCTGATAGCCTTGAGAAAAATGACAAGAATATTGTTTTTTCCAGCAGTACTACAAGTCCCAGCAAGCCTCCCCCGCAAGCTGGTACTTGGAGAACCACAAGTACCAGCATGCGGGAGAAAACCGGGCCCGCTGGTACCTGTAGTTCTACTGGAAAAAAAATACCCAAATAAAAACAGTACACAGACACAGTGACAGTAAAACTTTATTACACACTGCCGACACACACATACTTACCTATGTTGACACGCCGACTGCCACGGTCTCCGACGATCCGAGGGTACCTGTGAAAAAAATTATACTCACCTTCCAGCGTCCAGAGGTACATCCAGGTCCAGAGATACATCCACGTACTTGTTAAAAAAAAAAAACGAACACTCGTACCACCGGACTGAAAGGGGTCCCATGCTTTCACATCAGACCCCTTTCCCCGAATGCCGGGACACCACGTGACTCCTGTCACTGAAGTCCCTTCAGCCAATCAGGAAGCGCTACTTCCGTGGCGCTCACCTGATTGGCTGTGCGCTGTCTGAGCTGTCAGACAGCGCATCGCAAAGCCTCTCCATTACTTTCAATGGTGAGAACTTTGCCGTCAGCGGTGGGGTTACCCGCGGTCAGCCGCTGACCGGCGGGTGACCTCACCGCTAGCCGCACGGAAGTAGCGCTAGCCGCACGGAAGTAGCGCTTCCTGATTGGCTAAAGGGACTTCAGTGACAGGAGTCACGTGGTGTCCCGGCATTCGGGGTAAGGGGTCTCATGTGTCAGCATGGGACCCCTTTCAGTCCGGTGGTCCGTGTGTCCGTTTTCTTTTTTTGCCAAGTACGTGGATTTATCTCTGGACCCTGGCTGAGGTGAGTATATTGATCTTTTCTTTTCAGGTATCCGTGGATTCTACATGGAGAAGAGGACCGATGTCGGCGTGTGAACATAGGTAAGTATGTGTGTGTCGGCAGTGTGTAATAAAGTTTTACTGTCACGGTGTCTGTGTCCTGTTTTTATTTGGGTATTTTTTTCCCAGTAGTACTACAGGTACCAGCGGGCCCGTTTTTCTCCCGCATGCTGGTACTTGTGGTTCTCCAAGTACCAGCTTGCGGGGGAGGCTTGCTGGGACTTGTAGTACTATTGGAAAAAACAATATTCTTGTCATTTTACTCAAGGCTATCAGCCTCCCATCCGCAGCCCTTGGATGGGGGGGACAGCCTCGGGCTTCACCCCTGGCCCTTGGGTGGCTGGGGGGGGGACCCCTTGATTGAAGGGGTCCCCACTCCCCCAGGGTACCCCGGCCAGGGGTGACTAGTTGGATATTTAATGCCACGGCCGCAGGGCACTGTATAAAAGTGACCCCCGGCTGTGGCATTATCTGTCCAGCTAGTGGAGCCCGATGCTGGTGTGAAAAATACGGGGGACCCCTGCTCGTTTTGTCCCCCGTATTTTTTGCACCAGCACCAGGCGCAGAGCCCGGTGCTGGTTTTAAAAATACGGGGGATCCCTGCCCAATTTTTCCCCGCATTTTTAGAACCAGGACCAGCTCAAAGAGCCCGAGGCTGGTTATGCTTTGGAGGGGGGACCCCACGCCATTTTTTTTTTAAATTTTACCGTTCCAGCACTAAAAAATAATAAAATAAAAAAAAATTATTTTAAAAAATATATAAATAATACTTGTGCCTCCATAAAAAAAAAAAAGTACCTAATCCCTTCTAATATAAATAGATATGCTATTCCCCCCAAAAAAAACACCAAAAAAAACATGTTAAAATTTTTTTTTTATTGTTTTCACCCTCCAAAGTGTGGCGGATTGAAAATGACGAATTTACTGTCTAAAAGCACTGCTGTCGAATTTCCAAACTTGAATTGAATATGCTTTTGTCGAATTGCAGCACTTGTATCATTGCAGAAAAGTCGAATTTGCAAAAAGTCGAATTTCAAAAAGTCGAATTTTGAAAGTCCGTTTTTTTGACGGAAAGCACTGAATTGCATTGACGATTTTTTTTTTGGGCGAAAATGACCCGAAATTCGACAATTTCGGGAATTCGACCGCAATTGCATATACCCCTATATGCTCTAGGAAGAACAGAAGGACAACCAAAACTCACAATTTAAATAAATGGGAGAAAAGGGCTGTAAATAAATTGTTAAAAGACACGTCACTGGTTATAAAACAGGCTGATAAGGGTGGCAGCCTTGTTATCCAGGATAGGGCAGATTATTTGAAAGAGGTCTTACGTCAATTAGAAGATAAGACATTTTATAAGAAGTTACCAGAGAATCCCACGACCTTTTTCAAATTGGAGCTTCGGGTATTATTAGAGGAAGCACTATCTAAAGGGATTATCTCCAAGGAGGAATTCTTGTTTTTGTTTCCTCATCATCCAGTTACACCTATTTATTATCACCTTCCCAAAATTCACAAATCCTGGGACGACCTATAATTTCGGGTATTGATTCCCTCACTTCTTATTTATCCTTTTATGTTGATAGTCACCTTTAACCCTGTGTACCTCTGTTGAGGTCTCACATCCGTGATACTACTCACTTTCTACAGTTGATTCAGACAGTGGTCTGGAAACCTTCATATGCCTTTTTGACTTTTGATGCTCAGAGTTTGTATTCCAATATTCCACACAAGCTGGGAATAGAGGCAATACAAGGACAACTCATGAGGGATGGAGACCTCACAGAGGCACACAGTCTTTTTTTTTGTTGGATTATATTTCCTTAAACACAATATTTTTTTATTTTGAGGCACTTATTATTTACAGGTGATGGGGATGGCCATGGGGAGCAGGTTCAAGTTACGCCAACCTCTATATGGGCCAGCTGGAGGACCAGCTCATTTGGGGTGGCAACCTCAGCGCGCACCTGGTCCTCTATGGCCGTTATATTGATGATTTATTTTTTATTTGGGATGGGGATTTTGACACAGCTTTTGAGTTTGTCACGTCACTTAACACTAATGTTTTCAATTTATCTTTTACCCATACCTTTGATAAACAGAAGATAAATTATCTGGACCTAACCTTGGAAATCATTGACAATAAAATTCAGACTTCAAATTATGTTAAGGAGGTGGGCAGCAATGCCCATCTGCATTTTTCCAGTGCGCATCATGCACCTTGGAGAAAGAATATCCCTAAGGGACAATTGCTGCTAGTTAAACGTAATTGTTCCAGGAGTGAGATTTTTTCCCAACAAACTCGGGACATGATGGAATCATTCCATTCCCGGGGTTATCCCAAGAAATTACTGGATAAGGCTTATGAGTAGGTTTCCATCACCGATAGGGAACATTTGATACATGGGGACAATAAGAAGAAGGACACACTTTCTTATGAATTAGCCTTTATCACCAAATTTAATAGTAAATCAGGAAACAATCAATTGGTCGTAATTACAACATTCTAAAAGTAAAACAAGACCCTGTCTTGAAGAAGGAAATACCCCGGATGCCAAGGGTTATATTTAAGAAAAATAGTTCCCTCAAAACCATTTTGGCCCCTAGTGCACTGAAAAGGGAACCAGACAAGAATATTGAAACAGGAGGAGGAAGTTGGTTGCCTGTAAAAATAAATGTGTTTTTTTAAATGCGGCAAAACCAGATGTACAACTTGTTCTCATGTGACGAATCAAACAAAGAGCATTTGCATAGATTCAGATGAGAGATCCCCACATTATAAAAACCTTTATTAACTGTGATACTAATTGGGTAATATACTTGTTAGAATGCAGTTGTAGGTTGAAGCATGTAGGGAAAACCACACGTCGTTTGAAGATAAGGTTCATGGAACATCGACGTAATATCTTGAATAAAAAAATGGACCATAGCGTATCTAGACATTTTGTAGAATACCACCAAGGAAACCCCAGTACACTAAAGGTCATTGGGCTGGAACAGATGGTTCAAACCGCAAGAGGGGGTGATCATTTTAGAAAGTTATATAAACAAGAGATTTGGGGGATTTTTAAGATGAACTCTTTCCATCCCTACGGTCTGAATGAGGCGATGGAGTTAAATTTGGTTATATAGAGTGTTTTCTGTCCTTTGTTCTGTTAAATACCTTTTAATGTGTCTGACTCATAAATAATTTTGTGTATATCCAGGTTAACACTATATACTATAAATGGTCAAACCTGGTTCTATACTTCATATCCCTTTCCTCCGTACAGCAATTTTTCCCTGTATGTGTTTAAAGGCTTATATTTAAATTTTTGGTTGATGACTTTATTATAACAGTGTCCAGCCATTTTTCCTGAGTTTCAATAATAATGCCTAAATCACGTTATAATAGGGAAGTACCAGCTAGAGATGAGCGCCTGAAATTTTTCGGGTTTTGTGTTTTGGTTTTGGGTTCGGTTCCGCGGCCGTGTTTTGGGTACGAACGCGTTTTGGCAAAACCTCACCGAATTTTTTTTGTCGGATTCGGGTGTGTTTTGGATTCGGGTGTTTTTTTCAAAAAACACTAAAAAACAGCTTAAATCATAGAATTTGGGGGTCATTTTGATCCCATAGTATTATTAACCTCAAAAACCATAATTTACACTCATTTTCAGTCTATTCTGAATACCTCACACCTCACAATATTATTTTTAGTCCTAAAATTTGCACCGAGGTCGCTGTGTGAGTAAGATAAGCGACCCTAGTGGCCGACACAAACACCGGGCCCATCTAGGAGTGGCACTGCAGTGTCACGCAGGATGTCCCTTCCAAAAAACCCTCCCCAATCAGCACATGATGCAAAGAAAAAGAAAAGAAAAAAGAGGTGCAAGATGGAATTGTCCTTGGGCCCTCCCACCCACCCTTATGTTGTATAAACAAAACAGGACATGCACACTTTAACCAACCCATCATTTCAGTGACAGGGTCTGCCACACGACTGTGACTGATATGACGGGTTGGTTTGGACCCCCCCCAAAAAAGAAGCAATTAATCTCTCCTTGCACAAACTGGCTCTACAGAGGCAAGATGTCCACCTCATCATCACCCTCCGATATATCACCGTGTACATCCCCCTCCTCACAGATTATCAACCCGTCCCCACTGGAATCCACCATCTCAGCTCCCTGTGTACTTTGTGGAGGCAATTGCTGCTGGTCAATGTCTCCGCGGAGGAATTGATTATAATTCATTTTAATGAACATCATCTTCTCCACATTTTCTGGATGTAACCTCGTACGCCGATTGCTGACAAGGTGAGCGGCGGCACTAAACACTCTTTCGGAGTACACACTTGTGGGAGGGCAACTTAGGTAGAATAAAGCCAGTTTGTGCAAGGGCCTCCAAATTGCCTCTTTTTCCTGCCAGTATAAGTACGGACTGTGTGACGTGCCTACTTGGATGCGGTCACTCATATAATCCTCCACCATTCTATCAATGTTGAGAGAATCATATGCAGTGACAGTAGACGACATGTCCGTAATCGTTGTCAGGTCCTTCAGTCCGGACCAGATGTCAGCATCAGCAGTCGCTCCAGACTGCCCTGCATCACCGCCAGCGGGTGGGCTCGGAATTCTGAGCCTTTTCCTCGTACCCCCAGTTGCGGGAGAATGTGAAGGAGGAGATGTTGACAGGTCGCGTTCCGCTTGACTTGACAATTTTGTCACCAGCAGGTCTTTCAACCCCAGCAGACTTGTGTCTGCCGGAAAGAGAGATCCAAGGTAGGCTTTAAATCTAGGATCGAGCACGGTGGCCAAAATGTAGTGCTCTGATTTCAACAGATTGACCACCCGTGAATCCTTGTTAAGCGAATTAAGGGCTCCATCCACAAGTCCCACATGCCTAGCGGAATCGCTCCGTGTTAGCTCCTCCTTCAATGTCTCCAGCTTCTTCTGCAAAAGCCTGATGAGGGGAATGACCTGACTCAGGCTGGCAGTGTCTGAACTGACTTCACGTGTGGCAAGTTCAAAGGGCATCAGAACCTTGCACAACATTGAAATCATTCTCCACTGCGCCTGAGACAGGTGCATTCCACCTACTATATCGTGCTCAATTGTATAGGCTTGAATGGCCTTTTGCTGCTCCTCCAACCTCTGAAGCATATAGAGGGTTGAATTCCACCTCGTTACCACTTCTTGCTTCAGATGATGGCAGGGCAGGTTCAGTAGTTTTTGGTGGTGCTCCAGTCTTCTGTACGTGGTGCCTGTACGCCGAAAGTGTCCCGCAATTCTTCTGGCCACCGACAGCATCTCTTGCACGCCCCTGTCGTTTTTTAAAAAATTCTGCACCACCAAATTCAAGGTATGTGCAAAACATGGGACGTGCTGGAATTTGCCCATATTTAATGCACACACAATATTGCTGGCGTTGTCCGATGCCACAAATCCACAGGAGAGTCCAATTGGGGTAAGCCATTCCGCGATGATCTTCCTCAGTTGCCGTAAGAGGTTTTCAGCTGTGTGCGTATTCTGGAAAGCGGTGATACAAAGCGTAGCCTGCCTAGGAAAGAGTTGGCGTTTGCGAGATGCTGCTACTGGTGCCGCCGCTGCTGTTCTTGCGGCGGGAGTCCATACATCTACCCAGTGGGCTGTCACAGTCATATAGTCCTGACCCTGCCCTGCTCCACTTGTCCACATGTCCGTGGTTAAGTGGACATTGGGTACAACTGCATTTTTTAGGACACTGGTGAGTCTTTTTCTGACGTCCGTGTACATTCTCGGTATCGCCTGCCTAGACAAGTGGAACCTAGATGGTATTTGGTAACGGGGGCACGCTGCCTCAATAAATTGTCTAGTTCCCTGTGAACTAACGGCGGATACCGGACGCACGTCTAACACCAACATAGTTGTCAAGGCCTCAGTTATCCGCTTTGCAGCAGGATGACTGCTGTGATATTTCATCTTCCTCGCAAAGGACTGTTGAACAGTTAATTGCTTACTGGAAGTAGTACAAGTGGGCTTACGACTTCCCCTCTGGGATGACCATCGACTCCCAGCAGCAACAACAGCAGCGCCAGCAGCAGTAGGCGTTACACGCAAGGATGCATCGGAGGAATCCCAGGCAGGAGAGGAATCGTCAGAATTGCCAGTGACATGGCCTGCAGGACTATTGGCATTCCTGGGGAAGGAGGAAATTGACACTGAGGGAGTTGGTGGGGTGGTTTGCGTGAGCTTGGTTACAAGAGGAAGGGATTTACTGGTCAGTGGACTGCTTCCGCTGTCACCCAAAGTTTTTGAACTTGTCACTGACTTATTATGAATGCGCTGCAGGTGACGTATAAGGGAGGATGTTCCGAGGTGGTTAACGTCCTTACCCCTACTTATTACAGCTTGACAAAGGGAACACACGGCTTGACACCTGTTGTCCGCATTTCTGGTGAAATACCTCCACACCGAAGAGCTGATTTTTTGGGTATTTTCACCTGGCATGTCAACGGCCATATTCCTCCCACGGACAACAGGTGTCTCCCCGGGTGCCTGACTTAAACAAACCACCTCACCATCAGAATCCTCCTGGTCAATTTCCTCCCCAGCGCCAGCAACACCCATATCCTCCTCATCCTGGTGTACTTCAACACTGACATCTTCAATCTGACTATCAGGAACTGGACTGCGGGTGCTCCTTCCAGCACTTGCAGGGGGCGTGCAAATGGTGGAAGGCGCATGCTCTTCACGTCCAGTGTTGGGAAGGTCAGGCATCGCAACCGACACAATTGGACTCTCCTTGTGGATTTTGGATTTCGAAGAATGCACAGTTCTTTGCTGTGCTGCTTTTGCCAGCTTGAGTCTTTTCATTTTTCTAGCGAGAGGCTGAGTGCTTCCATCCTCATGTGAAGCTGAACCACTAGCCATGAACATAGGCCAGGGCCTCAGCCGTTCCTTGCCACTCCGTGTCGTAAATGGCATATTGGCAAGTTTACGCTTCTCCTCCGACAATTTTATTTTAGGTTTTGGAGTCCTTTTTTTTCTGATATTTGGTGTTTTGGATTTGACATGCTCTGTACTATGACATTGGGCATCGGCCTTGGCAGACGACGTTGCTGGCATTTCATCGTCTCGGCCATGACTAGTGGCAGCAGCTTCAGCACGAGGTGGAAGTGGATCTTGATCTTTCCCTAATTTTGGAACCTCAACATTTTTGTTCTCCATATTTTAATAGGCACAACTAAAAGGCACCTCAGGTAAACAATGGAGATGGATACTAGTATACAATTATGGACTGCCTGCCGAGTGCAGACACAGAGGTAGCCACAGCCGTGAACTACCGTACTGTACTGTGTCTGCTGCTAATATAGACTGGTTGATAAAGAGATGTCTATGTAACTATGTATGTATAAAGAAGAAAGAAAAAAAAACCACGGTTAGGTGGTATACAATTATGGACGGACTGCCTGCCGAGTGCAGACACAGAGGTAGCCACAGCCGTGAACTACCGTACTGTACTGTGTCTGCTGCTAATATAGACTGGTTGATAAAGAGATGTCTATGTAACTATGTATGTATAAAGAAGAAAGAAAAAAAAACCACGGTTAGGTGGTATACAATTATGGACGGACTGCCTGCCGAGTGCAGACACAGAGGTAGCCACAGCCGTGAACTACCGTACTGTACTGTGTCTGCTGCTAATATATAGACTGGTTGATAAAGAGATAGTATACTCGTAACTAGTATGTATGTATAAAGAAAGAAAAAAAAACCACGGTTAGGTGGTATATACAATTATGGACGGGCTGCCGAGTGCCGACACAGAGGTAGCCACAGCCGTGAACTACCGCACTGTACTGTGTCTGCTGCTAATATATAGACTGGTTGATAAAGAGATAGTATACTCGTAACTAGTATGTATGTATAAAGAAAGAAAAAAAAAACACGGTTAGGTGGTATATACAATTATGGACGGGCTGCCGAGTGCCGACACAGAGGTAGCCACAGCCGTGAACTACCGCACTGTACTGTGTCTGCTGCTAATATAGACTGGTTGATAAAGAGATAGTATACTCGTAACTAGTATGTATGTATAAAGAAAGAAAAAAAAACCACGGTTAGGTGGTAAATACAATTATGGACGGGCTGCCGAGTGCCGACACAGAGGTAGCCACAGCCGTGAACTACCGCACTGTACTGTGTCTGCTGCTAATATATAGACTGGTTGATAAAGAGATAGTATACTCGTAACTAGTATGTATGTATAAAGAAAGAAAAAAAAAACACGGTTAGGTGGTATATACAATTATGGACGGGCTGCCGAGTGCCGACACAGAGGTAGCCACAGCCGTGAACTACCGCACTGTACTGTGTCTGCTGCTAATATAGACTGGTTGATAAAGAGATAGTATACTCGTAACTAGTATGACTATAAAGAAAGAAAAAAAAACCACGGTTAGGTGGTATATACAATTATGGACGGGCTGCCGAGTGCCGACACAGAGGTAGCCACAGCCGTGAACTACCGCACTGTACTGTGTCTGCTGCTAATATATAGACTGGTTGATAAAGAGATAGTATACTCGTAACTAGTATGTATGTATAAAGAAAGAAAAAAAAACCACGGTTAGGTGGTATATACAATTATGGACGGGCTGCCGAGTGCCGACACAGAGGTAGCCACAGCCGTGAACTACCGCACTGTACTGTGTCTGCTGCTAATATAGACTGGTTGATAAAGAGATAGTATACTCGTAACTAGTATGTATGTATAAAGAAAGAAAAAAAAACCACGGTTAGGTGGTATATACAATTATGGACGGGCTGCCGAGTGCCGACACAGAGGTAGCCACAGCCGTGAACTACCACACTGTACTGTGTCTGCTGCTAATATATAGACTGGTTGATAAAGAGATAGTATACTCGTAACTAGTATGTATGTATAAAGAAAGAAAAAAAAACCACGGTTAGGTGGTATATACAATTATGGACGGGCTGCCGAGTGCCGACACAGAGGTAGCCACAGCCGTGAACTACCGCACTGTACTGTGTCTGCTGCTAATATATAGACTGGTTGATAAAGAGATAGTATACTCGTAACTAGTATGTATGTATAAAGAAAGAAAAAAAAACCACGGTTAGGTGGTATATACAATTATGGACGGGCTGCCGAGTGCCGACACAGAGGTAGCCACAGCCGTGAACTACCGCACTGTACTGTGTCTGCTGCTAATATAGACTGGTTGATAAAGAGATAGTATACTCGTAACTAGTATGTATGTATAAAGAAAGAAAAAAAAACCACGGTTAGGTGGTATATACAATTATGGACGGGCTGCCGAGTGCCGACACAGAGGTAGCCACAGCCGTGAACTACCGCACTGTACTGTGTCTGCTGCTAATATATAGACTGGTTGATAAAGAGATAGTATACTCGTAACTAGTATGTATGTATAAAGAAAGAAAAAAAAACCACGGTTAGGTGGTATATACAATTATGGACGGGCTGCCGAGTGCCGACACAGAGGTAGCCACAGCCATGAACTACCGCACTGTACTGTGTCTGCTGCTAATATAGACTGGTTGATAAAGAGATAGTATACTCGTAACTAGTATGTATGTATAAAGAAAGAAAAAAAAACCACGGTTAGGTGGTATATACAATTATGGACGGGCTGCCGAGTGCCGACACAGAGGTAGCCACAGCCGTGAACTACCGCACTGTACTGTGTCTGCTGCTAATATATAGACTGGTTGATAAAGAGATAGTATACTCGTAACTAGTATGTATGTATAAAGAAAGAAAAAAAAAACACGGTTAGGTGGTATATACAATTATGGACGGGCTGCCGAGTGCCGACACAGAGGTAGCCACAGCCGTGAACTACCGCACTGTACTGTGTCTGCTGCTAATATAGACTGGTTGATAAAGAGATAGTATACTCGTAACTAGTATGACTATAAAGAAAGAAAAAAAAACCACGGTTAGGTGGTATATACAATTATGGACGGGCTGCCGAGTGCCGACACAGAGGTAGCCACAGCCGTGAACTACCGCACTGTACTGTGTCTGCTGCTAATATAGACTGGTTGATAAAGAGATAGTATACTACTAATATTATATATACTGGTGGTCAGGTCACTGGTCACTAGTCACACTGGCAGTGGCACTCCTGCAGCAAAAGTGTGCACTGTTTAATTTTAATATAATATTATGTACTCCTGGCTCCTGCTATAACCTATAACTGGCACTGCAGTGCTCCCCAGTCTCCCCCACAATTATAAGCTGTGTGAGCTGAGCACAGTCAGATATATATATAC
Source organism: Pseudophryne corroboree (assembly GCF_028390025.1). Classification (NCBI taxonomy): domain Eukaryota; kingdom Metazoa; phylum Chordata; class Amphibia; order Anura; family Myobatrachidae; genus Pseudophryne; species Pseudophryne corroboree. The sequence continues at coordinate 445,087,990 of NC_086444.1, read as the reverse complement.
ATTGATGCAGCACACTGGGCTGAGCAGTGCACACAGATATGGTATGTGACTGAGTCACTGTGTGTATCGTTTTTTTCAGGCAGAGAACGGATATATTAAATAAAACAAACAACTGCACTGTCTGGTGGTCACTGTGGTCGTCAGTCACTAAACTCTGCACTCTCTTCTACAGTATCACAGCCTCAGGTCAATCTCTCTCTCTCTCTCTCAACCCTAATCTAAATGGAGAGGACGCCAGCCACGTCCTCTCCCTATCAATCTCAATGCACGTGTGAAAATGGCGGCGACGCGCGGCTCCTTATATAGAATCCGAGTCTCGCGAGAATCCGACAGCGTCATGATGACGTTCGGGCGCGCTCGGGTTAACCGAGCAAGGCGGGAGGATCCGAGTCTGCTCGGACCCGTGAAAAAAACATGAAGTTCGTGCGGGTTCGGATTCAGAGAAACCGAACCCGCTCATCTCTAGTACCAGCCCCTCTGAATTTTTTATGACAATTTTGAATAAAAAGTTATATTATTACCTTTATGATTATCTATATGTATATGAATCAATCTATATTTTTGTGTAGTATAACGAACCATTGGTCACATGATTAACAGTAAGGTGAGAAGAGATGAAGGTGGGGTGAGATTATGGGAAGGGCTATGACAAAGCGAAAGTAGGAGGCACTAGGTCTCTCTGTCACTTGCCTGCCGGTCATGTGACTAAGTACGTCACAGCCGGAAGTGATGACGGCGAAGCTTGCGGTCATGTGATTGGGGAATAGATGCGTGCGGAGCACGCCGGCCGGTCATGTGATGAGGCATGTCACAGCCGGAAATGATGATGACGGGGCCTGTGGTCCCGTGATCGGGGAGTTAATATGGGCAGAACTCCTTATATGGAGCGATACTAACAACTAGAGATGAGCGGGTTCGGTTTCTCTGAATCCGAACCCGCCAGAACTTCATGGTTTTTTTCACGGATCCGAGCAGACTCGGATCCTCCCGCCTTGCTCGGTTAACCCGAGCGCGCCCGAACGTCATCATGACGCTGTCGGATTCTCGCGAGACTCGGATTCTATATAAGGAGCCGCGCGTCGCCGCCATTTTCACACGTGCATTGAGATTGATAGGGAGAGGACGTGGCTGGCGTCCTCTCCATTTAGATTAGGGTTGAGAGAGAGAGAGAGAGATTGACCTGAGGCTGTGATACTGTAGAAGAGAGTGCAGAGTTTAGTGACTGACGACCACAGTGACCACCAGACAGTGCAGTTGTTTGTTTTATTTAATATATCCGTTCTCTGCCTGAAAAAAACGATACACACAGTGACTCAGTCACATACCATATCTGTGTGCACTGCTCAGCCCAGTGTGCTGCATCAATGTATATATATATCTGACTGTGCTCAGCTCACACAGCTTATAATTGTGGGGGAGACTGGGGAGCACTGCAGTGCCAGTTATAGGTTATAGCAGGAGCCAGGAGTACATAATATTATATTAAAATTAAACAGTGCACACTTTTGCTGCAGGAGTGCCACTGCCAGTGTGACTAGTGACCAGTGACCTGACCACCAGTATATATAATATTAGTAGTATACTATCTCTTTATCAACCAGTCTATATTAGCAGCAGACACAGTTCAGTGCGGTAGTTCACGGCTGTGGCTACCTCTGTGTCGGCACTCGGCAGCCCGTCCATAATTGTATATACCACCTAACCGTGGTTTTTTTTTCTTTCTTTATACATACATACTAGTTACGAGTATACTATCTCTTTATCAACCAGTCTATATTAGCAGCAGACACAGTACAGTGCGGTAGTTCACGGCTGTGGCTACCTCTGTGTCGGCACTCGGCAGCCCGTCCATAATTGTATATACCACCTAACCGTGTTTTTTTTTTCTTTCTTTATACATACATACTAGTTACGAGTATACTATCTCTTTATCAACCAGTCTATATATTAGCAGCAGACACAGTACAGTGCGGTAGTTCACGGCTGTGGCTACCTCTGTGTCGGCACTCGGCAGCCCGTCCATAATTGTATATACCACCTAACCGTGGTTTTTTTTTCTTTCTTTATAGTCATACTAGTTACGAGTATACTATCTCTTTATCAACCAGTCTATATTAGCAGCAGACACAGTACAGTGCGGTAGTTCACGGCTGTGGCTACCTCTGTGTCGGCACTCGGCAGCCCGTCCATAATTGTATATACCACCTAACCGTGGTTTTTTTTTCTTTCTTTATACATACATACTAGTTACGAGTATACTATCTCTTTATCAACCAGTCTATATTAGCAGCAGACACAGTACAGTGCGGTAGTTCACGGCTGTGGCTACCTCTGTGTCGGCACTCGGCAGCCCGTCCATAATTGTATATACCACCTAACCGTGGTTTTTTTTTCTTTCTTTATAGTCATACTAGTTACGAGTATACTATCTCTTTATCAACCAGTCTATATTAGCAGCAGACACAGTACAGTGCGGTAGTTCACGGCTGTGGCTACCTCTGTGTCGGCACTCGGCAGCCCGTCCATAATTGTATATACCACCTAACCGTGGTTTTTTTTTCTTTCTTTATACATACATACTAGTTACGAGTATACTATCTCTTTATCAACCAGTCTATATATTAGCAGCAGACACAGTACAGTGCGGTAGTTCACGGCTGTGGCTACCTCTGTGTCGGCACTCGGCAGCCCGTCCATAATTGTATACTAGTATCCAATCCATCCATCTCCATTGTTTACCTGAGGTGCCTTTTAGTTGTGCCTATTAAAATATGGAGAACAAAAATGTTGAGGTTCCAAAATTAGGGAAAGATCAAGATCCACTTCCACCTCGTGCTGAAGCTGCTGCCACTAGTCATGGCCGAGACGATGAAATGCCAGCAACGTCGTCTGCCAAGGCCGATGCCCAATGTCATAGTACAGAGCATGTCAAATCCAAAACACCAAATATCAGTAAAAAAAGGACTCCAAAACCTAAAATAAAATTGTCGGAGGAGAAGCGTAAACTTGCCAATATGCCATTTACCACACGGAGTGGCAAGGAACGGCTGAGGCCCTGGCCTATGTTCATGGCTAGTGGTTCAGCTTCACATGAGGATGGAAGCACTCAGCCTCTCGCTAGAAAAATGAAAAGACTAAAGCTGGCAAAAGCAGTAGCACCGCAAAGAACTGTGCGTTCTTCGAAATCCCAAATCCACAAGGAGAGTCCGACTCCAATTGTGTCGGTTGCGATGCCTGACCTTCCCAACACTGGACGTGAAGAGCATGCGCCTTCCACCATTTGCACGCCCCCTGCAAGTGATGGAAGGAGCACCCGCAGTCCAGTTCCTGATAGTCAGATTGAAGATGTCAGTGTTGAAGTACACCAGGATGAGGAGGATATGGGTGTTGCTGGCACTGGGGAGGAAATTGACCAGGAGGATTCTGATGGTGAGGTGGTTTGTTTAAGTCAGGCACCCGGGGAGACACCTGTTGTCCGTGGTAGGAATATGGCCGTTGACATGCCTGGTGAAAATACCCAAAAAATCAGCTCTTCGGTGTGGAAGTATTTCACCAGAAATGCGGACAACAGGTGTCAAGCCGTGTGTTCCCTTTGTCAAGCTGTAATAAGTAGGGGTAAGGACGTTAACCACCTCGGAACATCCTCCCTTATACGTCACCTGCAGCGCATTCATAATAAGTCAGTGACAAGTTCAAAAACTTTGGGTGACAGCGGAAGCAGTCCACTGACCAGTAAATCCCTTCCTCTTGTAACCAAGCTCACGCAAACCACCCCACCAACTCCCTCAGTGTCAATTTCCTCCTTCCCCAGGAATGCCAATAGTCCTGCAGGCAATGTCACTGGCAATTCTGACGAGTCCTCTCCTGCCTGGGATTCCTCCGATGCATCCTTGCGTGTAACGCCTACTGCTGCTGGCGCTGCTGTTGTTGCTGCTGGGAGTCGATGGTCATCCCAGAGGGGAAGTCGTAAGCCCACTTGTACTACTTCCAGTAAGCAATTGACTGTTCAACAGTCCTTTGCGAGGAAGATGAAATATCACAGCAGTCATCCTGCTGCAAAGCGGATAACTGAGGCCTTGACAACTATGTTGGTGTTAGACGTGCGTCCGGTATCCGCCGTTAGTTCACAGGGAACTAGACAATTTATTGAGGCAGTGTGCCCCCGTTACCAAATACCATCTAGGTTCCACTTGTCTAGGCAGGCGATACCGAGAATGTACACGGACGTCAGAAAAAGACTCACCAGTGTCCTAAAAAATGCAGTTGTACCCAATGTCCACTTAACCACGGACATGTGGACAAGTGGAGCAGGGCAGGGTCAGGACTATATGACTGTGACAGCCCACTGGGTAGATGTATGGACTCCCGCCGCAAGAACAGCAGCGGCGGCACCAGTAGCAGCATCTCGCAAACGCCAACTCTTTCCTAGGCAGGCTACGCTTTGTATCACCGCTTTCCAGAATACGCACACAGCTGAAAACCTCTTACGGCAACTGAGGAAGATCATCGCGGAATGGCTTACCCCAATTGGACTCTCCTGTGGATTTGTGGCATCGGACAACGCCAGCAATATTGTGTGTGCATTAAATATGGGCAAATTCCAGCACGTCCCATGTTTTGCACATACCTTGAATTTGGTGGTGCAGAATTTTTTAAAAAACGACAGGGGCGTGCAAGAGATGCTGTCGGTGGCCAGAAGAATTGCGGGACACTTTCGGCGTACAGGCACCACGTACAGAAGACTGGAGCACCACCAAAAACTACTGAACCTGCCCTGCCATCATCTGAAGCAAGAAGTGGTAACGAGGTGGAATTCAACCCTCTATATGCTTCAGAGGTTGGAGGAGCAGCAAAAGGCCATTCAAGCCTATACAATTGAGCACGATATAGTAGGTGGAATGCACCTGTCTCAAGCGCAGTGGAGAATGATTTCAACGTTGTGCAAGGTTCTGATGCCCTTTGAACTTGCCACACGTGAAGTCAGTTCAGACACTGCCAGCCTGAGTCAGGTCATTTCCCTCATCAGGCTTTTGCAGAAGAAGCTGGAGACATTGAAGGAGGAGCTAACACGGAGCGATTCCGCTAGGCATGTGGGACTTGTGGATGGAGCCCTTAATTCGCTTAACAAGGATTCACGGGTGGTCAATCTGCTGAAATCAGAGCACTACATTTTGGCCACCGTGCTCGATCCTAGATTTAAAGCCTACCTTGGATCTCTCTTTCCGGCAGACACAAGTCTGCTGGGGTTGAAAGACCTGCTGGTGACAAAATTGTCAAGTCAAGCGGAACGCGACCTGTCAACATCTCCTCCTTCACATTCTCCCGCAACTGGGGGTGCGAGGAAAAGGCTCAGAATTCCGAGCCCACCCGCTGGCGGTGATGCAGGGCAGTCTGGAGCGACTGCTGATGCTGACATCTGGTCCGGACTGAAGGACCTGACAACGATTACGGACATGTCGTCTACTGTCACTGCATATGATTCTCTCAACATTGATAGAATGGTGGAGGATTATATGAGTGACCGCATCCAAGTAGGCACGTCACACAGTCCGTACTTATACTGGCAGGAAAAAGAGGCAATTTGGAGGCCCTTGCACAAACTGGCTTTATTCTACCTAAGTTGCCCTCCCACAAGTGTGTACTCCGAAAGAGTGTTTAGTGCCGCCGCTCACCTTGTCAGCAATCGGCGTACGAGGTTACATCCAGAAAATGTGGAGAAGATGATGTTCATTAAAATGAATTATAATCAATTCCTCCGCGGAGACATTGACCAGCAGCAATTGCCTCCACAAAGTACACAGGGAGCTGAGATGGTGGATTCCAGTGGGGACGAATTGATAATCTGTGAGGAGGGGGATGTACACGGTGATATATCGGAGGGTGATGATGAGGTGGACATCTTGCCTCTGTAGAGCCAGTTTGTGCAAGGAGAGATTAATTGCTTCTTTTTTGGGGGGGGTCCAAACCAACCCGTCATATCAGTCACAGTCGTGTGGCAGACCCTGTCACTGAAATGATGGGTTGGTTAAAGTGTGCATGTCCTGTTTTGTTTATACAACATAAGGGTGGGAGGGCCCAAGGACAATTCCATCTTGCACCTCTTTTTTCTTTTCTTTTTCTTTGCGTCATGTGCTGTTTGGGGAGGGTTTTTTGGAAGGGCCATCCTGCGTGACACTGCAGTGCCACTCCTAGATGGGCCCGGTGTTTGTGTCGGCCACTAGGGTCGCTAGTCTTACTCACACAGTCAGCTACCTCATTGCGCCTCTTTTTTTCTTTGCGTCATGTGCTGTTTGGGGAGGGTTTTTTGGAAGGGACATCCTGCGTGACACTGCAGTGCCACTCCTAGATGGGCCCGGTGTTTGTGTCGGCCACTAGGGTCGCTAGTCTTACTCACACAGTCAGCTACCTCATTGCGCCTCTTTTTTTCTTTGCGTCATGTGCTGTTTGGGGAGTATTTTTTTGAAGGGCCATCCTGCGTGACACTGCAGTGCCACTCCTAGATGGGCCAGGTGTTTGTGTCGGCCACTTGGGTCGCTTATCTTAGTCACACAGCGACCTCGGTGCAAATTTTAGGACTAAAAATAATATTGTGAGGTGTGAGGTGTTCAGAATAGACTGAAAATGAGTATAAATTATGGTTATTGAGGTTAATAATACTATGGGATCAAAATGACCGCAAATTCAATGATTTAAGCTGTTTTTTAGTGTTTTTTGAAAAAAACACCCGAATCCAAAACACACCCGAATCCGACAAAAAAAATTCGGTGAGGTTTTGCCAAAACGCGGTCGAACCCAAAACACGGCCGCGGAACCGAACCCAAAACCAAAACACAAAACCCGAAAAATTTCAGGCGCTCATCTCTACTAACAACATGTGAACCGGAATACCGGGTTAGGTATTGAGTTGGTCTATGAGTAACATAGCAACACAATGTGTTCATAGAAAAGAACCAATCAGGAATTAGTCCATTAGGAAATAAGGTCATGTGATTGCGATCATGTGATCAGGTTTCATATAGTTTATTAATGTTTTTCATGATATATAACCTTCATTTTTTGATTTGAAAATGTGTAACTGAGTCAGTTTGCCTTCCTGCTGCTACCTGGAGATTATGAAATGGTTTTGAAAAGTATATGTATAAATAATATTGAACAGGTGTTGTCTATGTTAATTATATGTTTCTATTGGTACCCTTATATAAGGGGGTTCGAGCCTTTGTATGATTACCTTTGATAAAGCTGCCAGATGACAGCGAAATGCCTAAGGAAGTCAATCCTCTGAACAGGGCAGTGTCCATCCGTGCAGTGAAACCACTCTAAGTCACTCCAAGCGTTGGGAGATCCAAGCACCCGTCATTGTGGACATTAATACAGGGAGAACCACCGTCACTTTTGCGCAGGATAAAGAGAGTATCTGTACTCTCGCTAGGTGGAATACCCGGCCAACACCACAAGGGAGCTGGTAATTATGGATTTCCAAACTGGATGTCGCACTAACATCTTAAAGTGAGGAGGACTGTTTGCTGATCAGCACATATTGTATATGCCGGCATTTATATACATTGACTTGCCCTTTCTCAGAAAAGCAAAGAAGTCAAGTGATTGGCCATCAGGCTCATTTTAAGTATATTGTTATTGTGGTATTATGAATTTGTCAGAAACTATGTGTTTTATTAAATGAGTGACATATGTTTTTTAACTACACCTGGTATTAAGATGTTTTTGTGATGCACTGTTTTCTGATACTGTATTTGTTTCTGTTCTGTGAGTTGGGGTGACTGACAAATGCCCCATTTAACAGCAGCTTAGAGAACCAGCCCTGTCTTGAGCACCTGATTGATTGGTATTAAATTATTAATACTATTTCCATTTCTCTGACGTCCTAGTGGATGCTGGGAACTCCGTAAGGACCATGGGGAATAGCGGCTCCGCAGGAGACTGGGCACAAAAGAAAAGCTTTAGGACTACCTGGTGTGCACTGGCTCCTCCCCCTATGACCCTCCTCCAAGCCTCAGTTAGATTTTTGTGCCCGACCGAGCTGGGTGCAATCTAGGAGGCTCTCCTGAGCTTCTTAGGAAAAGTTAGTTTTAGGTTTTTTATTTTCAGTGAGACCTGCTGGCAACAGGCTCACTGCATCGAGGGACTAAGGGGAGAAGAAGCGAACCTGCCTGCTTGCAGCCAGCTTGGGCTTCTTAGGCTACTGGACACCATTAGCTCCAGAGGGACCGAACACAGGCCCAGCCTCGGAGTCCGGTCCCAGAGCCGCGCCGCCGGCCCCCTTACAGAGCCAGAAGCAAGAAGAGGTCCGGAAAATCGGCGGCAGAAGACATCAGTCTTCACCAAGGTAGCGCACAGCACTGCAGCTGTGCGCCATTGCTCCTCATGCACCACACGCTCCGGTCACTGATGGGTGCAGGGCGCTGGGGGGGGGGGGCGCCCTGAGCAGCAATATAAATACCTTGGCTGGCTAAAATACATCACATATAACCCCCAGGGCTATATGGATGTATATTAACCCCTGCCAGATTCCTGAAAAAAGCGGGAGAAAAGTCCGCCGAGAAGGGGGCGGAGCCTATCTCCTCAGCACACTGGCGCCATTTTCCCTCACAGCTCCGCTGGAAGGACGTCTCCCTGACTCTCCCCTGCAGTCCTGCACTACAGAAAAGGGTAAAACAAGAGGGGGGGGGGGGCACTAATTAGGCGCAGTATAATATACACAGCAGCTATAAAGGGAAAAACACTCTGTATGGTGTTATCCCAACATATATATAGCGCTCTGGTGTGTGCTGGCATTCTCTCCCTCTGTCTCCCCAAAGGGCTAGTGGGGTCCTGTCCTCTATCAGAGCATTCCCTGTGTGTGTGCTGTGTGTCGGTACGACTGTGTCGACATGTATGAAGAGGAAAATGATGTGGAGGCGGAGCAATTGCCTGTAATGGTGATGTCACCCCCTAGGGAGTAGACACCTGAGTGGATGAGCTTATGGAAGGAATTACGTGAAAGTGTCAGCTCTTTACAAAAGACGGTTGATGACATGAGACAGCCGGCTACTCAGCTTGTGCCTGTCCAGGCGTCTCAAAGACCATCAGGGGCTCTAAAACGCCCGCTACCTCAGATGGCAGATACAGACGCCGACACGGATACTGACTCCAGTGTCGGCGATGAAGAGACGAATGTGACTTCCAGTAGGGCCACACGTTACATGATTGAGGCAATGAAAAATGTTTTACACATTTCTGATAGTACAAGTACCACTAAAAAGGGTATTATGTTTGGTGAGAAAAAACTACCTGTAGTTTTTCCTGCATCTGAGGAATTAAATGAAGTGTGTGATGAAGCGTGGGTTTCTCCCGATAAAAAACTGATAATTCCTAAAAAGTTATTGGCATCATACCCCTTCCCGCCAGAGGATAGGGCACGTTGGGAAACACCCCCTAGGGTGAATAAAGCGCTCACACGCTTGTCAAAACAGGTGGCACTACCATCTCCTGATACGGCCGCCCTTAAGGAACCTGCTGACAGAAAGCAGGAGAATATCCTAAAATGTATATACACTCACACGGGTGTTATACTGCGACCAGCAATCACCTCAGCCTGGATGTGCAATGCTGGGGTGGCTTGGTCGGATTCCCTGACTGAAAATATTGATACCCTGGATAGGGACAGTATATTACTGACTATAGAGCATTTAAAAGATGCATTTTTATATATGCGTGATGCACAGAGGGATATTTGCCGACTGGCATCAAGAGTAAGTGCGCTGTCCATATCTGCCAGAAGAGGGTTATGGACGCGGCAGTGGTCAGGTGATGCTGATTCCAAAAGGCATATGGAAGTATTGCCTTATAAAGGGGAGGAGTTATTTGGGGTAGGTCTATCGGACCTGGTATCCACGGCAACTGCTGGGAAATCCACATTTTTACCCCAGGTAGCCTCTCAACATAAAAAGACGCCGTATTATCAGACGCAGTCCTTTCGGCCCCATAAGGGCAAGCGGGCGATAGGCTCCTCATTTCTGCCCCGTGGCAGAGGGAGAGGAAAAAGGCTGCAGCAAACAGCCAGTTCCCAGGAACAGAAGCCCTCTCCCGCTTCTGCCAAGTCCTCAGCATGACGCTGGGGCTCTACAAGCGGACTCAGGCACGGTGGGGGCCCGTCTCAAGAATTTCAGCGCGCAGTGGGCTCACTCACAAGTGGACCCCTGGATCCTTCAGGTGGTATCTCAGGGGTACAAATTGGAATTCGAGACGTCTCCCCCTCGCCGTTTCCTAAAGTCTGCCTTACCAACGTCTCCCTCCGACAGGGAGGCGGTATTGGAAGCCATTCACAAGCTGTATTCACAGCAGGTGATAATCAAGGTACCCCTCCTGCAACAGGGAAAGGGGTATTATTCCACGCTGTTTGTGGTACCGAAGCCGGATGGCTCGGTAAGACCTATTTTAAATCTAAAATCTTTGAACACTTACATACAGAGGTTCAAATTCAAGATGGAGTCACTCAGAGCGGTGATCGCGAACCTGGAAGAAGGGGATTATATGGTGTCTCTGGACATCAAGGATGCTTACCTCCATGTCCCAATTTACCCTTCTCACCAAGGGTACCTCAGGTTTGTGGTACAGAACTGCCACTATCAGTTTCAGACGCTGCCGTTTGGATTGTCCACGGCACCCCGGGTCTTTACCAAAGTAATAGCCGAAATGATGATACTCCTTCGAAGGAAGGGAGTTTTAATTATCCCTTACTTGGACAATCTCCTGATAAGGGCAAGATCCAAGGAACAGTTGGTAGTCTGAGTAGCACTATCTCAAGTAGTGCTGCGGCAGCACGGTTGGATTCTCAATATCCCAAAATCGCAGCTGATCCCGACGACACGTCTTCTATTCCTAGGGATGATCCTGGACACAGTCCAGAAAAAGGTGTTTCTCCCTGAAGAGAAAGCCAGAGAGTTATCCGAGCTAGTCAGAAACCTCCTAAAACCAGGCCAAGTATCAGTGCACCAATGCACAAGGGTCCTGGGAAAAATGGTAGCTTCCTACGAAGCAATCCCATTCGGCAGATTCCACGCAAGAACATTCCAGTGGGACCTGCTGGACAAATGGTCCGGATCGCATCTTCAGATGCATCAGCGGATAACCCTGTCCCCAAGGACAAGGGTGTCTCTCCTGTGGTGGTTGCAGAGTGCTCATCTTCTAGAGGGCCGCAGATTCGGCATTCAGGACTGGGTCCTGGTGACCACGGATGCCAGCGAGGCTGGGGAGCAGTCACACAGGGAAGAAACTTCCAGGGCTTGTGGTCAAGCCTGGAGACATCACGTCACATAAATATCCTGGAGTTAAGAGCCATTTACAATGCTCTAAGCCAAGCAAGACCTCTGCTTCAAGGTCAGCCGGTGCTGATCCAGTCGGACAACATCACGGCAGTCGCCCACGTAAACAGACAGGGCGGCACAAGAAGCAGGAGGGCAATGGCAGAAGCTGCAAGGATTCTTCGCTGGGTGGAAAATCATGTGATAGCACTGTCGGCAGTGTTCATTCCGGGAGTGGACAACTGGGAAGCAGACTTCCTCAGCAGGCACGACCTCCACCCGGGAGAGTGGGGACTTCACCCAGAAGTCTTCCACATGATGATAAACCATTGGGAAAAACCAAAGGTGGACATGATGGCGTCCCGCCTCAACAAAAAACTGGACAGGTATTGCGCCAGGTCAAGGGACCCTCAAGCAATAGCTGTGGACGCTCTGGTAACACCGTGGGTGTACCAGTCAGTGTATGTGTTCCCTCCTCTGCCTCTCATACCCAAGGTGCTGAGAATTATACGGCGGGGAGGAGTAAGAACTATTCTCGTGGCTCCGGATTGGCCAAGAAGGACTTGGTACCCGGAACTTCAAGAGATGCTCACAGAGGACCCGTGGCCTCTACCTCTGAGAAGGGACCTGCTCCAGCAGGGACCCTGTCTGTTCCAAGACTTACCGCGGCTGCGTTTGACGGCATGGCGGTTGAACGCCGGATCCTAAAGGAAAAAGGCATTCCAGACGAAGTCATCCCTACTTTGATAAAAGCCAGAAAGGATATAACCGCAAAGCATTATCACCGCATCTGGCGGAAATATGTTGCGTGGTGCGAGGCCAAAAAGGCCCCGACGGAGGAATTTCAACTGGGTCGATTCCTGCATTTCCTGCAAGCAGGAGTGTCTATGGGCCTAAAATTAGGATCCATTAAGGTCCAGATTTCGGCCCTGTCGATTTTCTTTCAGAGAGAACTGGCTTCAGTGCCTGAAGTCCAGACGTTTGTTAAGGGAGTGCTACATATACAGCCTCCTTTTGTGCCTCCAGTGGCACCCTGGGATCTGAATGTTGTTTTGGGTTTCCTAAAATCACATTGGTTTGAACCACTCAACACTGTGGACTTAAAATATCTCACATGGAAAGTGGTCATGTTGTTGGCCCTGGCTTCAGCCAGGCGTGTGTCCGAATTGGCGGCTTTATCCTGTAAAAGCCCTTACCTGATTTTTCATACGGACTGGGCAGAATTGAGGACTCGTCCTCAATTTCTCCCAAAGGTGGTTTCAGCGTTTCATCTGAACCAGCCTATTGTGGTACCTGCGGCTACTAAGGACTTGGAGGACTCCAAGTTGCTGGACGTTGTCAGGGCCCTGAAAATATATGTTTCCAGGACGGCTGGAGTCAGAAAATCTGACTCGCTATTTATCCTGTACGCACCCAACAAGCTGGGTGCTCCTGCTTCTAAGCAGACTATTGCTCGCTGGATTTGTAGTACAATTCAGCTTGCGCATTCTGTGGCAGGCCTGCCACAGCCAAAATCTGTAAAAGCCCACTCCACAAGGAAGGTGGGCTCATCTTGGGCGGCTGCCCGAGGGGTCTCGGCTTTACAACTCTGCCGAGCTGCTACTTGGTCAGGGTCAAATACTTTTGTAAAATTTTACAAATTTGACACTCTGGCTGAGGAGGACCTGGAGTTTTCTCACTCGGTGCTGCAGAGTCATCCGCACTCTCCCGCCCGTTTGGGAGCTTTGGTATAATCCCCATGGTCCTTACGGAGTTCCCAGCATCCACTAGGACGTCAGAGAAAATAAGAATTTACTTACCGATAATTCTATTTCTCGTAGTCCGTAGTGGATGCTGGGCGCCCATCCTAAGTGCGGATTATCTGCAATACTTGTACATAGTTATTGTTAACAAATCGGGTTATTGTTGTTGTGAGCCATCTATCCAGAGGCTCCTCTGTTATCATGCTGTTAACTGGGTTCATATCACAAGTTGTACGGTGTGATTGGTGTGGCTGGTATGAGTCTTACCCGGGATTCAAAATCCTTCCTTATTGTGTACGCTCGTCCGGGCACAGTATCCTAACTGAGGCTTGGAGGAGGGTCATAGGGGGAGGAGCCAGTGCACACCAGGTAGTCCTAAAGCTTTTCTTTTGTGCCCAGTCTCCTGCGGAGCCGCTATTCCCCATGGTCCTTACGGAGTTCCCAGCATCCACTACGGACTACGAGAAATAGAATTATCGGTAAGTAAATTCTTATTTTTTCTTGACGTAGGGCTAATACTCTATCGCCACCCCGGTGTAGGGGAGGGACATGATCTATCATCTGATATTTCAAATCAGATAATGAATGCAGTTTTGAACAGAAGTGTCTAGAAACAGGTTGATCATTTGTTTTTCCACATAAAGCTTAGTTAATACTAGAACGATGGAGAGCCATCCATTCTCTTAAAGTACGGCTTGTCAGTCTGACATAAAAGAGCTAGCATGGGCAGATGATATAGTAAATGATAAATCTAGTGGTACAGGTAAGTACATGACAGATATAGTATTTCCTCTTGGTCACCGGATGTTCAAAAAATTATCCAGTGATCAAAAAGGAAAAGGTAGTACAAGAGGGGCATCTATAGCATCCCGTTTTTTTAACCGATTCAAATATACCTGGTCTCGGGGTGTAATCAGTAACATCAGATTTTACTAAATAATCACTCAAATTGCGACCTCGCTTGTGGCTAGTCATAACTAGTGATGAGCGGGTTCGGTTCCTCGGGATCCGAACCCCCCGAATTTCACCCATTTTACATGGTTCTGAGGCAGCCTCGTATCTTCCCGCCTTGCTCGGTTAACCCGAGCGCGCCCGAACGTCATCATCCCGCTGTCGCCGCCATTTTCACTCATGCTTTGGAGATGATAGCGAGAAAACGTGGCTGCGTTCTCTCAGTTTCTGTGTTCAGTGTGCTGCAAATATCTGTGCTCAGTGTGCTGCAAATATCTGTGCTCAGTGTGCTGCAAATATCTACGTTCTCTGCCTGAAAAACGCTCCATATCTGTGCTGCATTGTAGTATATAGTAGGAGGACAGTGCAAAATTTTGCTGTGACCACCAGTATATATATATATAGCAGTACGGTACAGTAGTCCAACTGCTCTACCTCTGTGTTGTCAAGTATACTATCCATCCATACCTGTGCTGCATTTTAGTTGTGCGCAGTATATAGTAGGAATACAGTGCAGAATTTTGCTGTGACTACCAGTATATATATAGCAGTACGGTACAGTAGTCCACTGCTCTACCTCTGTGTCGTCAAGTATACTATCAATCCATACCTGTGCTGCATTTTAGTTGTACGCAGTATATAGTAGGAGGACAGTGCAGAATTTTGCTGTGACCACCAGTGTATATATATAGCAGTACGGTACAGTAGTCCACTGCTCTACCTCTGTTTCATCAAGTATACTATCCATCCATACCTGTGGTGCATTTTAGTTGTGCGCAGTATATAGTAGGAGGACAGTGCAGAATTTTGCTGACCACCAGTATATATAAAGCAGTACGGTACAGTAGTCCACTGCTCTACCTCTGTGTCGTCAAGTGTACTATCCATCCATACCTGTGGTGCATTTTAGTTGTGCGCAGTATATAGTAGGAGGACAGTGCAGAATTTTGCTGACCACCAGTATATATATAGCAGTACGGTACAGTAGTCCACTGCTCTACCTCTGTGTCATCAAGTATACTATCCATCCATACCTGTGGTGCATTTTAGTTGTGCGCAGTATATAGTAGGAGGACAGTGCAGAATTTTGCTGTGACCACCAGTATATATATAGCAGTATGGTAAAGTAGTCCACTGCTCTACCTCGGTGTCGTCAAGTATACTATCCATCCATACCTGTGCTGCATTTTAGTTGTGCGCAGTATATAGTAGGAGGACAGT
Source organism: Pseudophryne corroboree (assembly GCF_028390025.1). Classification (NCBI taxonomy): domain Eukaryota; kingdom Metazoa; phylum Chordata; class Amphibia; order Anura; family Myobatrachidae; genus Pseudophryne; species Pseudophryne corroboree. Next base: position 445,072,776 of record NC_086444.1, on the reverse strand, counting down.
GCAGAATTTTGCTGTGACCACCAGTATATATATAGCAGTACGGTACAGTAGTCCACTGCTCTACCTCTGTTTCATCAAGTATACTATCCATCCATACCTGTGGTGCATTTTAGTTGTGCGCAGTATATAGTAGGAGGACAGTGCAGAATTTTGCTGACCACCAGTATATATACACCAGTATATATAAAGCAGTACGGTACAGTAGTCCACTGCTCTACCTCTGTGTCGTCAAGTGTACTATCCATCCATACCTGTGGTGCATTTTAGTTGTGCGCAGTATATAGTAGGAGGACAGTGCAGAATTTTGCTGACCACCAGTATATATATAGCAGTATGGTATAGTAGTCCACTGCTCTACTTCGGTGTCGTCAAGTATACTATCCATCCATACCTGTGCTGCATTTTAGTTGTGCGCAGTATATAGTAGGAGGACAGTGCAGAATTTTGCTGTGACCACCAGTATATATATAGCAGTATGGTATAGTAGTCCACTGCTCTACCTCGGTGTCGTCAAATATACTATCCATCCATACCTGTGGTGCATTTTAGTTGTGCGCAGTATATAGTAGGAGGACAGTGCAGAATTTTGCTGTGACCACCAGTATATATATAGCAGTACGGTACAGTAGTCCACTGCTCTACCCCTGTGTCGTCAAGTATACTATCTATCCATACATGTGCTGCATTTTAGTTGTGCGCAGTATATAGTAGGAGGACAGTGCAGAATTTTGCTGTGACCACCAGTATATATATAGCAGTACGGTACAATAGTCCACTGCTCTACCTCTGTGTCATCAAGTATACTATCCATCCATACCTGTACTGCATTTTAGTTGTGCGCAGTATATAGTAGGAGGACAGTGCAGAATTTTGCTGACCACCAGTATATATATATAGCAGTATGGTACAGTAGGCCATTGCTATTGATATATATTACTGGCATATAATTCCACACATTAAAAAATTGAGAACAAAAATGTGGAGCGTAAAATAGGGAAAGCTCAAGATCCACTTCCACCTTGTGCTGAAGCTGCTGCCATTAGTCATGGCCAAGACGATGAAATGCCATCAACGTCGTCTGCCAAGGCCAATTCCCAATGTCATAGTAGAGAGCATGTAAAATTAAAAAAACAAAAGTTCAGTAAAATGACCCAAAAATCAAAATTAAAAGTGTCTGATGAGAAGCGTAAACTTGCCAATATGCCATTTACGACACAGAGTGGCAAGGAACAGCTGAGGCCCTGTCCTATGTTCATGGCTATTGGTTCAGCTTCACATGAGGATAGAAGCACTCATCCTCCCGCTAGAAAAATGATAAGACTTAAGCTGGCAAAAGCACAGCAAAGAACTGTGCGTTCTTCTAAATCACAAATCCCCAAGGAGAGTCCAATTGTGTCAGTTGCGATGCCTGACCTTCCCAACACTGGACGGGAAGAGGTGGCGCCTTCCACCATTTGCACGCCCCTGCAAGTGCTGGAAGGAGCACCCGCAGTCCAGTTCCTGATAGTCAAATTGAAGATGTCACTGTTGAAGTACACCAGGATGAGGATATGGTGTTGCTGGCACTGAGGAGGAAATTGACAAGGAGGATTCTGATAGTGAGGTGGTTTGTTTAAGTCAGGCACCCAGGGAGACACCTGTTGTCCGTGGGACGAATATGGCCATTGACATGCCTGGTCAAATTACAAAAAAAAAATCACCTCTTCGGTGTGGAATTATTTTAATAGAAATGCGGACAACAGGTGTCAAGCCGTGTGTTGCCTTTGTCAAGCTGTAATAAGTAGGGGTAAGGACCTTAACCACCTAGGAACATCCTCCCTTATACGTCACCTGGAGCGCATTCATCAGAAGTCATTGACAAGTTCAAAAACTTTGGGTGACAGCGGAAGCAGTCAACTGACAACTAAATCCCTTCCTCTTGTAACCAAGCTCCTGCAAACCACACCACCAACTCCCTCATTGTCAATTTCCTCCTTAGACAGGAAAGCCAATAGTCCTGCAGGCCATGTCACTGGCAAGTCTGACGAGTCCTCTCCTGCCTGGGATTCCTCCGATGCATCCTTGAGTGTAACGCCTACTGCTGCTGGTGCTGCTGTTGTTGCTGTTGGGTGTTGATCGTCATCCCAGAGGGGAAGTCGGAAGACCACTTGTACTACTTCCAGTAAGCACTTGACTGTCCAACAGTCCTTTGCGAGGAAGATGAAATATCACAGCAGTCATCCTGTTGCAAAGCAGATAACTCAGGCCTTGGCAGCCTGGGTGGTGTTAAACGTGTGTCCGGTATCCACCGTTAATTCACAGGGAATTAAAGGATTTATTGAGTTAGTGTGTCCCCGGTACCAAATACCATCTAGGTTCCACTTCTCTAGGCAGGCGATACCGAGAATGTACAGAGACCTCAGAAAAAGAGTCACCAGTGTCCTAAAAAGTGCAGTTGTACCCAATGTCCACTTAACCACGGACATGTGGACAAGTGGAGCAGGGCAGACTCAGGACTATAGGACTGTGACAGCCCACTGGGTAGATGTATTGCCTCCTGCAGCAAGAACAGCAGTGGCGGCACCTGTAGCAGCATCTCGCAAACGCCAACTCGTTCCTAGGCAGGCTACGCTTTGTATCACCGCTTTCCATAAGAGGCACACAGCTGACAACCTCTTACGGAAACTGAGGAACATCATCGCAGAATGGCTTACCCCAATTGGACTCTCCTGGGGATTTGTGACATCGGACAACGCCTCCAATATTGTGCAAGCATTACATATGGGCAAATTCCAGCACATCCATGTTTTGCACATACATTGAATTTAGTGGTGCAGAATTATTGAAAAAATGACAGGGGCATGCAAGAGATGCTGTCGGTGGCCCGAAGAATTGTGGGCCACTTTCGGCATTCAGCCACCGCGTGCCGAAGACTGGAGCACCAGCAAACACTCCTGAACCTGCCCCGCCATCATCTGAAGCAAGAGGTGGTAACGAGGTGGAATTCAACCCTCTATATGCTTCAGAGGATGAAGGAGCAGCAAAAGGCCATTCAAGCCTATACAGCTAACTACGATATAGGCAAAGGAGGGGGAATGCACCTGACTCAAGCGCAGTGGAGAATGATTTCAACTTTGTGCAAGGTTCTGCAACCCTTTGAACTTGCCACACGTGAAGTCAGTTCAGACACTGCTAGCCTGAGTCAGGTCATTCCCCTCATCAAGCTTTTGCAGAAGAAGCTGGAGAGATTGAAGGAGGAGCTAAAACAGAGCGATTCCGCTAGGCATGTGGGACTTGTGGATGCAGCCCTTAATTCGCTTAACCAGGATTCACGGGTGGTCAATCTGTTGAAATCAGAGCACTACATTTTGGCCACCGTGCTCGATCCTAGATTTAAAACCTACATTGTATCTCTCTTTCCAGCAGACACAAGTCTGCAGAGGTTCAAAGACCTGCTGGTGAGAAAATTGTCAAGTCAAGCGGAACGTGGCCCGTCAACAGCTCTTCCTTCACATTCTCCCGCAACAGGGGCTGCGAGGAAAAGGCTAAGAATTCTGAGCCCACCCGCTGGCGGTGATGCAGGGCAGTCTGGAGCGAGTGCTGACATCTGGTCCAGACTGAAGGACCTGCCAACGATTACTGACATGTCGTCTACTGTCACTGCATATGATTCTGTCACCATTGAAAGAATGGCGGAGGATTATATGAGTGACCACATCCAAGTAGGCACGTCAGACAGTCCGTACGTATACTGGCAGGAAAAAGAGGCAATTTGGAGGCCCTTGCACAAACTGGCTTTATTTTACCTAAGTTACCACCCCTCCAGTGTGTACTTCGAAAGAGTGCAGCCGCTCACCTTGTCAGCAATCGGCGTACGAGGTTACTTCCAGAAAATGTGGAGAAGATGATGTTCATCAAAATGAATTATAATCAATTCCTCCGTGGAGACATTCACTAGCAATTGCCTCCAGAAAGTACACAGGGACCTGAGATGGTGGATTCCATTGGGGACAAATTAATAATCTGTGAGGAGGGGGATGTACACAGTGAAAGGGGTGAGGAATCGGACGATGAGGAGGAGGTGGACATCTTGCCTCTGTAGAGCCAGTTTGTGCAAGTAGAGATTGATTGCTTCTTTTTTGGTGGGGGCCCAAACCAACCAGTCACTTCAGTCACAGTCGTGTGGCAGAACCTGTCGCTGAAATAATTGGTTTTTAAAGTGTGCATGTCCTGTTTATACAACATAAGGGTGGTGGGAGGGCCCAAGGACAATTCCATCTTGCACCTCTTTTTTCTTTCATTTATCTTTGCATCATGTGCTGTTTGGGGACTATTTTTTGAAGTGCCATCCTGTCTGACACTGCAGTGCCACTCCTAGATGGGCCAGGTGTTTGTGTCGGCCACTTGGGTCGCTTAGCTTAGCCATCCAGCGACCTTGATGCACCTCTTTTTTTCTTTGCATCATGTGCTGTTTGGGGAGTATTTTTTAAATCTGCCATACTGTCTGACACTGCAGTGCCACTCCTAGATGGGCCAGGTGTTTGTGTCGGCCACTTGGGTCGCTTAGCTTAGTCATCCAGCGACCTCGGTGCAAATTTTAGGACTAAAAATAATATTGTGAGGTGTGAGGTGTTCAGAATAGACTGAAAATGAGTGGAAATTATGGTTATTAAGGTTAATAGTACTATGGGATCAAAATGACCCCCAAATTCTATGATTTAAGCTGTTTTTGAGGGGGTTTTGTAAAAAACACCCGAATCCAAAACACACCCGAATCTGACAAAAAACTTTCAGGGAGGTTTTGCCAAAACGCGTCCGAATCCAAAACACGGCCGCGGAACCGAATCCAAAACCAAAACCCGAAAAATTTCCCGTACACATCACTAGTTTTAACAGTTGGCCACAAAGCATTAGTGGCACGGGGTATGATAGGGCTAGTTGTGGAATATCTGGTAGACCAAATAAATTTATTCTGAACACGTTCCTTCTTAGACTGTTGGAACATAGTCATATGATCCTATCGTAAGCTCCACGCTGGATTGCAGGCCACTCACGCCGGCATGGGGACGCTATTTAAGTGAGTTATATGTTATTTGTTATGTCTTTGTCTGTCTTTTGTGAGCACTTGCAGAACCTTATGAAGGTTCTGCAAGGGCTCACAAGTTTCGCCGTGGCCCGAATGCTGCATAGTTATGATGCTTATGCTGTGTTATACCACCATATTGCATGAGATGTATCCCTGGATTTGCCTCCCTGGATATGCATGTATTCATGTAGGCCCGCCATCAGGGGGGTGCTGTGGGTACAGCTGTCCCAGGCCCTGCCTCCTAACAGAGAGGAGAGGGCCCGGGCCACTCATGCCGCCATCCACCCGCTGCGATGCTCCACCCACTTTTCATGACAGATCCTGGCACTGTCACAGAAAAGGACGCTGCAAGCTTCTATTGTTAACGTCTCTCCAAAAATGGCCGCCGCCTCAGAGGAGACAGTTATTAAAGATACTAGAGGAGGCTCCTCTAGAATATTTAAAAACTGTCTCCTCTGAGGCGGTGGCCATTTTTGGAGGGACATTTACAATAGAAGCTTGCAGCGTACTCTTCCCCTCCTGTGACAGTCAGACAAACAATAGTAGTTGCTTGGTCATTTCTAGAGATAATTATGTATCAGGTGCTGGAAAGGGGGAGGGGTCACAGACAAACAGAGAGGGGGGGGGGGTTGCAAATCCCACCCCTAAATTTCCCTTCAGCACACTAAAAATTACCTGTGACCATACCTGAACCTATCTGGTAAGAGAAATTCAGAGAATTAGTCACACATGTTTTCAAACACATGTTTAAGCTGCTGAGCCACTTCACGGCTTCTCCGATATCAGCAGTCCTAACACTACATAATAGCAGTACCCACATAGGGCCATGTAATTTGTCACAGGTGTGACAAATTACATGGCCCTATGTGGGTTTTTAACGTGCTGTTTTTAGTGTGGGTTTTTAGTGTGCTGATGGGAAATTTAGGGGTGGGATTTGCAACCCCCCCTCTCTGTCAGGTCCTCCTGTGACAGTGCCAGACCTCAATCACAAAAAGGGGGTGGAGCTACACGAAATTCAGGGGGCAGGGCTACACGAAATTCAGGGGCCGGAGCTACACAGGTCTATGCTCCTACCACATCTGCGGTCAGCCTGTGATAGATAAGTTGAGGGAGAGTGAGTGGGAGATAGAAAGTGTGCGTATGTACATGTATGTATGTATGTATATATATGTATATATATATATATATATATGTATATATATATTCTTTACATATATACATATATATATATATATATATATATAATGGGGTTTTTTCATTAATTAATTATTTTTATTTTTTGTGTGTGGGGGTGGGGGGGCTGCCTATTTTGTGAGTCCCGGGCCCCAGAATTTCTGATGACAGCCCTGTATTCATGACCTAATGCTGTGGACATAAAAGTGTTTATATACAAAGACCTGGAGTGCCGTGTCCGTTCTGAATGAGTCATTGTGTTTGGCAGGCCCACGGAGAGGTAAGGTGCAGTTGGCGGGGGAGGGGGGGGGGGATTAGGTTTAGGCTGCGGCAGGAAAGTTAGTGTTAGGCTCCGGTGAGTGTGTTTGTGTGTAAACCGGATTATTCTCAACATATTGTGTGGTACACTCGCTATATAGACGACTGCTTCATGTTGTGGAAAGTAGAGATGAGCGCCTGAAATTTTTCGGGTTTTGTGTTTTGGTTTTGGGTTCGGTTCCGCGGCCGTGTTTTGGGTTCGACCGCGTTTTGGCAAAACCTCACCGAATTTTTTTTGTCGGATTCGGGTGTGTTTTGGATTCGGGTGTTTTTTTCCAAAAACACTAAAAAACAGCTTAAATCATTGAATTTGCGGTCATTTTGATCCCATAGTATTATTAACCTCAATAACCATAATTTATACTCATTTTCAGTCTATTCTGAACACCTCACACCTCACAATATTATTTTTAGTCCTAAAATTTGCACCGAGGTCGCTGTGTGACTAAGATAAGCGACCCAAGTGGCCGACACAAACACCTGGCCCATCTAGGAGTGGCACTGCAGTGTCACGCAGGATGGCCCTTCAAAAAAATACTCCCCAAACAGCACATGACGCAAAGAAAAAAAGAGGCGCAATGAGGTAGCTGACTGTGTGAGTAAGACTAGCGACCCTAGTGGCCGACACAAACACCGGGCCCATCTAGGAGTGGCACTGCAGTGTCACGCAGGATGTCCCTTCCAAAAAACCCTCCCCAAACAGCACATGACGCAAAGAAAAAAAGAGGCGCAATGAGGTAGCTGACTGTGTGAGTAAGACTAGCGACCCTAGTGGCCGACACAAACACCGGGCCCATCTAGGAGTGGCACTGCAGTGTCACGCAGGATGGCCCTTCCAAAAAACCCTCCCCAAACAGCACATGACGCAAAGAAAAAGAAAAGAAAAAAGAGGTGCAAGATGGAATTGTCCTTGGGCCCTCCCACCCTTATGTTGTATAAACAAAACAGGACATGCACACTTTAACCAACCCATCATTTCAGTGACAGGGTCTGCCACACGACTGTGACTGATATGACGGGTTGGTTTGGACCCCCCCCAAAAAAGAATCAATTAATCTCTCCTTGCACAAACTGGCTCTACAGAGGCAAGATGTCCACCTCATCATCACCCTCCGATATATCACCGTGTACATCCCCCTCCTCACAGATTATCAATTCGTCCCCACTGGAATCCACCATCTCAGCTCCCTGTGTACTTTGTGGAGGCAATTGCTGCTGGTCAATGTCTCCGCGGAGGAATTGATTATAATTCATTTTAATGAACATCATCTTCTCCACATTTTCTGGATGTAACCTCGTACGCCGATTGCTGACAAGGTGAGCGGCGGCACTAAACACTCTTTCGGAGTACACACTTGTGGGAGGGCAACTTAGGTAGAATAAAGCCAGTTTGTGCAAGGGCCTCCAAATTGCCTCTTTTTCCTGCCAGTATAAGTACGGACTGTGTGACGTGCCTACTTGGATGCGGTCACTCATATAATCCTCCACCATTCTATCAATGTTGAGAGAATCATATGCAGTGACAGTAGACGACATGTCCGTAATCGTTGTCAGGTCCTTCAGTCCGGACCAGATGTCAGCATCAGCAGTCGCTCCAGACTACCCTGCATCACCGCCAGCGGGTGGGCTCGGAATTCTGAGCCTTTTCCTCGCACCCCCAGTTGCGGGAGAATGTGAAGGAGGAGATGTTGACAGGTCGCGTTCCGCTTGACTTGACAATTTTGTCACCAGCAGGTCTTTCAACCCCAGCAGACTTGTGTCTGCCGGAAAGAGAGATCCAAGGTAGGCTTTAAATCTAGGATCGAGCACGGTGGCCAAAATGTAGTGCTCTGATTTCAACAGATTGACCACCCGTGAATCCTTGTTAAGCGAATTAAGGGCTCCATCCACAAGTCCCACATGCCTAGCGGAATCGCTCCGTGTTAGCTCCTCCTTCAATGTCTCCAGCTTCTTCTGCAAAAGCCTGATGAGGGGAATGACCTGACTCAGGCTGGCAGTGTCTGAACTGACTTCACGTGTGGCAAGTTCAAAGGGCATCAGAACCTTGCACAACGTTGAAATCATTCTCCACTGCGCTTGAGACAGGTGCATTCCACCTACTATATCGTGCTCAATTGTATAGGCTTGAATGGCCTTTTGCTGCTCCTCCAACCTCTGAAGCATATAGAGGGTTGAATTCCACCTCGTTATCACTTCTTGCTTCAGATGATGGCAGGGCAGGTTCAGTAGTTTTTGGTGGTGCTCCAGTCTTCTGTACGTGGTGCCTGTACGCCGAAAGTGTCCCGCAATTCTTCTGGCCACCGACAGCATCTCTTGCACGCCCCTGTCGTTTTTTAAAAAATTCTGCACCACCAAATTCAAGGTATGTGCAAAACATGGGACGTGCTGGAATTTGCCCATATTTAATGCACACACAATATTGCTGGCGTTGTCCGATGCCACAAATCCACAGGAGAGTCCAATTGGGGTAAGCCATTCCGCGATGATCTTCCTCAGTTGCCGTAAGAGGTTTTCAGCTGTGTGCGTATTCTGGAAAGCGGTGATACAAAGCGTAGCCTGCCTAGGAAAGAGTTGGCGTTTGCGAGATGCTGCTACTGGTGCCGCCGCTGCTGTTCTTGCGGCGGGAGTCCATACATCTACCCAGTGGGCTGTCACAGTCATATAGTCCTGACCCTGCCCTGCTCCACTTGTCCACATGTCCGTGGTTAAGTGGACATTGGGTACAACTGCATTTTTTAGGACACTGGTGAGTCTTTTTCTGACGTCCGTGTACATTCTCGGTATCGCCTGCCTAGACAAGTGGAACCTAGATGGTATTTGGTAACGGGGGCACACTGCCTCAATAAATTGTCTAGTTCCCTGTGAACTAACGGCAGATACCGGACGCACGTCTAACACCAACATAGTTGTCAAGGCCTCAGTTATCCGCTTTGCAGCAGGATGACTGCTGTGATATTTCATCTTCCTCGCAAAGGACTGTTGAACAGTCAATTGCTTACTGGAAGTAGTACAAGTGGGCTTACGACTTCCCCTCTGGGATGACCATCGACTCCCAGCAGCAACAACAGCAGCGCCAGCAGCAGTAGGCGTTACACGCAAGGATGCATCGGAGGAATCCCAGGCAGGAGAGGACTCGTCAGAATTGCCAGTGACATTGCCTGCAGGACTATTGGCATTCCTGGGGAAGGAGGAAATTGACACTGAGGGAGTTGGTGGGGTGGTTTGCGTGAGCTTGGTTACAAGAGGAAGGGATTTACTGGTCAGTGGACTGCTTCCGCTGTCACCCAAAGTTTTTGAACTTGTCACTGACTTATTATGAATGCGCTGCAGGTGACGTATAAGGGAAGATGTTCCGAGGTGGTTAACGTCCTTACCCCTACTTATTACAGCTTGACAAAGGGAACACACGGCTTGACACCTGTTGTCCGCATTTCTGGTGAAATACTTCCACACCGAAGAGCTGATTTTTTTGGTATTTTCACCAGGCATGTCAACGGCCATATTCCTACCACGGACAACAGGTGTCTCCCCGGGTGCCTGACTTAAACAAACCACCTCACCATCAGAATCCTCCTGGTCAATTTCCTCCCCAGCGCCAGCAACACCCATATCCTCCTCATCCTGGTGTACTTCAACACTGACATCTTCAATCTGACTATCAGGAACTGGACTGCGGGTGCTCCTTCCATCACTTGCAGGGGGCGTGCAAATGGTGGAAGGCGCATGCTCTTCACGTCCAGTGTTGGGAAGGTCAGGCATCGCAACCGACACAATTGGAGTCGGACTCTCCTTGTGGATTTGGGATTTCGAAGAACGCACAGTTCTTTGCGGTGCTACTGCTTTTGCCAGCTTTAGTCTTTTCATTTTTCTAGCGAGAGGCTGAGTGCTTCCATCCTCATGTGAAGCTGAACCACTAGCCATGAACATAGGCCAGGGCCTCAGCCGTTCCTTGCCACTCCGTGTGGTAAATGGCATATTGGCAAGTTTACGCTTCTCCTCCGACAATTTTATTTTAGGTTTTGGAGTCCTTTTTTTACTGATATTTGGTGTTTTGGATTTGACATGCTCTGTACTATGACATTGGGCATCGGCCTTGGCAGACGACGTTGCTGGCATTTCATCGTCTCGGCCATGACTAGTGGCAGCAGCTTCAGCACGAGGTGGAAGTGGATCTTGATCTTTCCCTAATTTTGGAACCTCAACATTTTTGTTCTCCATATTTTAATAGGCACAACTAAAAGGCACCTCAGGTAAACAATGGAGATGGATGGATTGGATACTAGTATACAATTATGGACGGGCTGCCGAGTGCCGACACAGAGGTAGCCACAGCCGTGAACTACCGCACTGTACTGTGTCTGCTGCTAATATATAGACTGGTTGATAAAGAGATAGTATACTCGTAACTAGTATGTATGTATAAAGAAAGAAAAAAAAACCACGGTTAGGTGGTATATACAATTATGGACGGGCTGCCGAGTGCCGACACAGAGGTAGCCACAGCCGTGAACTACCGCACTGTACTGTGTCTGCTGCTAATATATAGACTGGTTGATAAAGAGATAGTATACTCGTAACTAGTATGTATGTATAAAGAAAGAAAAAAAAACCACGGTTAGGTGGTATATACAATTATGGACGGGCTGCCGAGTGCCGACACAGAGGTAGCCACAGCCGTGAACTACCGCACTGTACTGTGTCTGCTGCTAATATATAGACTGGTTGATAAAGAGATAGTATACTCGTAACTAGTATGTATGTATAAAGAAAGAAAAAAAAACCACGGTTAGGTGGTATATACAATTATGGACGGGCTGCCGAGTGCCGACACAGAGGTAGCCACAGCCGTGAACTACCGCACTGTACTGTGTCTGCTGCTAATATAGACTGGTTGATAAAGAGATAGTATACTCGTAACTAGTATGTATGTATAAAGAAAGAAAAAAAAACCACGGTTAGGTGGTATATACAATTATGGACGGGCTGCCGAGTGCCGACACAGAGGTAGCCACAGCCGTGAACTACCGCACTGTACTGTGTCTGCTGCTAATATATAGACTGGTTGATAAAGAGATAGTATACTCGTAACTAGTATGTATGTATAAAGAAAGAAAAAAAAAACCACGGTTAGGTGGTATATACAATTATGGACGGGCTGCCGAGTGCCGACACAGAGGTAGCCACAGCCGTGAACTACCGCACTGTACTGTGTCTGCTGCTAATATATAGACTGGTTGATAAAGAGATAGTATACTCGTAACTAGTATGTATGTATAAAGAAAGAAAAAAAAACCACGGTTAGGTGGTATATACAATTATGGACCGGCTGCCGAGTGCCGACACAGAGGTAGCCACAGCCGTGAACTACCGCACTGTACTGTGTCTGCTGCTAATATATAGACTGGTTGATAAAGAGATAGTATACTCGTAACTAGTATGTATGTATAAAGAAAGAAAAAAAAACCACGGTTAGGTGGTATATACAATTATGGACGGGCTGCCGAGTGCCGACACAGAGGTAGCCACAGCCGTGAACTACCGCACTGTACTGTGTCTGCTGCTAATATATAGACTGGTTGATAAAGAGATAGTATACTCGTAACTAGTATGTATGTATAAAGAAAGAAAAAAAAACCACGGTTAGGTGGTATATACAATTATGGACGGGCTGCCGAGTGCCGACACAGAGGTAGCCACAGCCGTGAACTACCGCACTGTACTGTGTCTGCTGCTAATATAGACTGGTTGATAAAGAGATAGTATACTCGTAACTAGTATGACTATAAAGAAAGAAAAAAAAACCACGGTTAGGTGGTATATACAATTATGGACGGGCTGCCGAGTGCCGACACAGAGGTAGCCACAGCCGTGAACTACCGCACTGTACTGTGTCTGCTGCTAATATATAGACTGGTTGATAAAGAGATAGTATACTCGTAACTAGTATGTATGTATAAAGAAAGAAAAAAAAACCACGGTTAGGTGGTATATACAATTATGGACGGGCTGCCGAGTGCCGACACAGAGGTAGCCACAGCCGTGAACTACCGCACTGTACTGTGTCTGCTGCTAATATAGACTGGTTGATAAAGAGATAGTATACTCGTAACTAGTATGACTATAAAGAAAGAAAAAAAAACCACGGTTAGGTGGTATATACAATTATGGACGGGCTGCCGAGTGCCGACACAGAGGTAGCCACAGCCGTGAACTACCGCACTGTACTGTGTCTGCTGCTAATATAGACTGGTTGATAAAGAGATAGTATACTCGTAACTAGTATGACTATAAAGAAAGAAAAAAAAACCACGGTTAGGTGGTATATACAATTATGGACGGGCTGCCGAGTGCCGACACAGAGGTAGCCACAGCCGTGAACTACCGCACTGTACTGTGTCTGCTGCTAATATATAGACTGGTTGATAAAGAGATAGTATACTCGTAACTAGTATGTATGTATAAAGAAAGAAAAAAAAACCACGGTTAGGTGGTATATACAATTATGGACGGGCTGCCGAGTGCCGACACAGAGGTAGCCACAGCCGTGAACTACCGCACTGTACTGTGTCTGCTGCTAATATAGACTGGTTGATAAAGAGATAGTATACTCGTAACTAGTATGACTATAAAGAAAGAAAAAAAAACCACGGTTAGGTGGTATATACAATTATGGACGGGCTGCCGAGTGCCGACACAGAGGTAGCCACAGCCGTGAACTACCGCACTGTACTGTGTCTGCTGCTAATATATAGACTGGTTGATAAAGAGATAGTATACTCGTAACTAGTATGTATGTATAAAGAAAGAAAAAAAAACCACGGTTAGGTGGTATATACAATTATGGACGGGCTGCCGAGTGCCGACACAGAGGTAGCCACAGCCGTGAACTACCGCACTGTACTGTGTCTGCTGCTAATATATAGACTGGTTGATAAAGAGATAGTATACTCGTAACTAGTATGTATGTATAAAGAAAGAAAAAAAAACCACGGTTAGGTGGTATATACAATTATGGACGGGCTGCCGAGTGCCGACACAGAGGTAGCCACAGCCGTGAACTACCGCACTGTACTGTGTCTGCTGCTAATATATAGACTGGTTGATAAAGAGATAGTATACTCGTAACTAGTATGTATGTATAAAGAAAGAAAAAAAAACCACGGTTAGGTGGTATATACAATTATGGACGGGCTGCCGAGTGCCGACACAGAGGTAGCCACAGCCGTGAACTACCGCACTGTACTGTGTCTGCTGCTAATATAGACTGGTTGATAAAGAGATAGTATACTCGTAACTAGTATGTATGTATAAAGAAAGAAAAAAAAACCACGGTTAGGTGGTATATACAATTATGGACGGGCTGCCGAGTGCCGACACAGAGGTAGCCACAGCCGTGAACTACCGCACTGTACTGTGTCTGCTGCTAATATATAGACTGGTTGATAAAGAGATAGTATACTCGTAACTAGTATGTATGTATAAAGAAAGAAAAAAAAAACCACGGTTAGGTGGTATATACAATTATGGACGGGCTGCCGAGTGCCGACACAGAGGTAGCCACAGCCGTGAACTACCGCACTGTACTGTGTCTGCTGCTAATATATAGACTGGTTGATAAAGAGATAGTATACTCGTAACTAGTATGTATGTATAAAGAAAGAAAAAAAAACCACGGTTAGGTGGTATATACAATTATGGACGGGCTGCCGAGTGCCGACACAGAGGTAGCCACAGCCGTGAACTACCGCACTGTACTGTGTCTGCTGCTAATATATAGACTGGTTGATAAAGAGATAGTATACTCGTAACTAGTATGTATGTATAAAGAAAGAAAAAAAAACCACGGTTAGGTGGTATATACAATTATGGACGGGCTGCCGAGTGCCGACACAGAGGTAGCCACAGCCGTGAACTACCGCACTGTACTGTGTCTGCTGCTAATATATAGACTGGTTGATAAAGAGATAGTATACTCGTAACTAGTATGTATGTATAAAGAAAGAAAAAAAAACCACGGTTAGGTGGTATATACAATTATGGACGGGCTGCCGAGTGCCGACACAGAGGTAGCCACAGCCGTGAACTACCGCACTGTACTGTGTCTGCTGCTAATATAGACTGGTTGATAAAGAGATAGTATACTCGTAACTAGTATGACTATAAAGAAAGAAAAAAAAAACCACGGTTAGGTGGTATATACAATTATGGACGGGCTGCCGAGTGCCGACACAGAGGTAGCCACAGCCGTGAACTACCGCACTGTACTGTGTCTGCTGCTAATATATAGACTGGTTGATAAAGAGATAGTATACTCGTAACTAGTATGTATGTATAAAGAAAGAAAAAAAAACCACGGTTAGGTGGTATATACAATTATGGACGGGCTGCCGAGTGCCGACACAGAGGTAGCCACAGCCGTGAACTACCGCACTGTACTGTGTCTGCTGCTAATATAGACTGGTTGATAAAGAGATAGTATACTCGTAACTAGTATGACTATAAAGAAAGAAAAAAAAACCACGGTTAGGTGGTATATACAATTATGGACGGGCTGCCGAGTGCCGACACAGAGGTAGCCACAGCCGTGAACTACCGCACTGTACTGTGTCTGCTGCTAATATATAGACTGGTTGATAAAGAGATAGTATACTCGTAACTAGTATGTATGTATAAAGAAAGAAAAAAAAACCACGGTTAGGTGGTATATACAATTATGGACGGGCTGCCGAGTGCCGACACAGAGGTAGCCACAGCCGTGAACTACCGCACTGTACTGTGTCTGCTGCTAATATATAGACTGGTTGATAAAGAGATAGTATACTCGTAACTAGTATGTATGTATAAAGAAAGAAAAAAAAACCACGGTTAGGTGGTATATACAATTATGGACGGGCTGCCGAGTGCCGACACAGAGGTAGCCACAGCCGTGAACTACCGCACTGTACTGTGTCTGCTGCTAATATAGACTGGTTGATAAAGAGATAGTATACTCGTAACTAGTATGTATGTATAAAGAAAGAAAAAAAAACCACGGTTAGGTGGTATATACAATTATGGACGGGCTGCCGAGTGCCGACACAGAGGTAGCCACAGCCGTGAACTACCGCACTGTACTGTGTCTGCTGCTAATATAGACTGGTTGATAAAGAGATAGTATACTCGTAACTAGTATGACTATAAAGAAAGAAAAAAAAAACACGGTTAGGTGGTATATACAATTATGGACGGGCTGCCGAGTGCCGACACAGAGGTAGCCACAGCCGTGAACTACCGCACTGTACTGTGTCTGCTGCTAATATAGACTGGTTGATAAAGAGATAGTATACTACTAATATTATATATACTGGTGGTCAGGTCACTGGTCACTAGTCACACTGGCAGTGGCACTCCTGCAGCAAAAGTGTGCACTGTTTAATTTTAATATAATATTATGTACTCCTGGCTCCTGCTATAACCTATAACTGGCACTGCAGTGCTCCCCAGTCTCCCCCACAATTATAAGCTGTGTGAGCTGAGCACAGTCAGATATATATATACATTGATGCAGCACACTGGGCTGAGCAGTGCACACAGATATGGTATGTGACTGAGTCACTGTGTGTATCGTTTTTTTCAGGCAGAGAACGGATATATTAAATAAAACAAACAACTGCACTGTCTGGTGGTCACTGTGGTCGTCAGTCACTAAACTCTGCACTCTCTTCTACAGTATCACAGCCTCAGGTCAATCTCTCTCTCTCTCTCTCAACCCTAATCTAAATGGAGAGGACGCCAGCCACGTCCTCTCCCTATCAATCTCAATGCACGTGTGAAAATGGCGGCGACGCGCGGCTCCTTATATAGAATCCGAGTCTCGCGAGAATCCGACAGCGTCATGATGACGTTCGGGCGCGCTCGGGTTAACCGAGCAAGGCGGGAGGATCCGAGTCTGCTCGGATCCGTGAAAAAAACCATGAAGTTCTGGCGGGTTCGGATTCAGAGAAACCGAACCCGCTCATCTCTAGTGGAAAGGAGGGGTTTCCCTTTTCAATCAGATGATGGAAGAAATTAATCATCTACCGTCCCTGATAAAATTTACTTACCAGATCAGCCACACACATATCAATTTTCTGGATGTGTTAGTAAAGAAACAACAAACTAGCCTCAAAACCTCAGTTTTTTGTATAAACTGACAGATAGGAACACCTTACTCGATTCCAGAAGCCATCATCCAAAGTCCCTAAAACAAGGGTTACCGTACTCTCAAATGTTGAGTGGCGAGAATTACGAGTGATCGCACAGAATTATCTGAAGCATTGGACAAAGTAAAAATCAAATTCATGCAAAGAGGTTATTCGAGTCAGTTATTTAAAGCGAACAAGAAGTCTGTTTTGGAAATCAATCGAACATTATTGCAATCAAAACCTAAAACTGAGGACAAATCAAGATTCATTTGGACAACACGGTTTTCAACAGCCAGTCCAGTTATACCTATAGCCAGTAAAGCCTTGTGGCCGATAGTTAAGACGGATCCTAAGCTTCCCTCCTTTCACAATCCTATGACATGTTATAAGAGAGGCCGTACCTTGTGAGACCATCTGGTTAAAGCGGATATCACACAATAAAAACCATCATTGGGAATATTCGGATATACTAAATAACCGGGTTGCTACCGCTGCCCGTCATGCACAACCTGCAATTATCTGATCACAGGATCATGTTTCAAGCATCCACATAGAGCTTGTTCTTTTGAGATACGCAATATTCTTACATGCACATCAAGAAATGTAATATATTACATAGTGTGTCCGTGCAGACTCTCTATGTAGGAATGACCAGCCGCATGTTTAAGGAACAGATGGCTCTCCATCATTCAGCTATTACTAAAGCCCTAGCAGGACAGACAATGGACCGGCCAGTAGCGAGACACTTTCGCGAGATCAACCATACACTGGCTTCTTTACGATATCAAATCATTGATCATTGTCACCAATGCCGCGAGGAGGAGACAAACTAGCAGCTTTACAGAAGTTAGAATCAAGATGAATTTTTTAATTAAACACCATCCATCCACATGGATTAAATGAAAAAATTAATTGGAATGTCCTCCTAATCCTGACATGTCTTCTCCCCATATATCTTTTACCATGCTTTATTGTTTGTCGATAGTCTCACCCCTAGTCTTATTGGTTTATATTAAGCATGAGAACTCATTCCTATCTCTTACTTCGCATGACAATCTGAGTACATCTCTTGTATACCGTTATTTGATAGTGGGTTCTAATTTAGTAACTTATTCAAATATATATACAGCTTATTTAGTAGTAAATTTGTTTGCACCAAGACTTACTATCAATGTTATTTGAATGGCATTTACATAATGAATGAATACGTCATACTTAGTAATAGATGTAATAGGCATTCTTTGGGCTTTACACTGCTTCTTCCCTTTCTTTACAGCCTGTGCCCGGAGTGTCAGGCAGCGTCTCTGGTTGCCGTGGAAATGGCCGAGTGGTGCCATGATGACGTCAGCGTGGCTGCGACTTCCGGACATCGGAGCCCTTCCGCCCCTGCACTCCGGGACAGGTCTCATCACGGTGAGGGGTTATAAGGTAAGCAGCACATGCTAGTTGGTTTTAGTGGCTCTTAACTATGTGAGATCCTATACTCCTTTTTTTCTGTGGCTCCTACTACTTGGTCCTGAAGACGGGCTCGGATATGACCCAGAAACATTGACCTTTGCAAGGATTACTGAAGTTATGTGAGCTGTATGTGTGATTTGAATCACCATGTTTATATAGTAAAAATCCTTTTCTTAAAAATCCCTGAAGTGCTGTGTTCTTAGACAGACACCAGCCTGCCTATCTGGATATAGATATATATATATATATATATATATATATATATATATGCGTGTGTGTGTGTGTGTGTGTGTAAAATAGCTGATTTATCCAAACTACACGATACTCCCCTATTTCAAATAATACATTGTGTATCATGTGTCTATCTATCTATCTATCTATCTATCTATCTATCTATCTATCTATCTATCTATCTATATAAAATTTTAGACCATAGGGCACCCCTGTCTTAAGATTCCCGAGCCCCCCAATGCCTTAATCCAGCTCTGCATCTAGCTTTTATGTAGATGTTATCAGTTCTTAGCCAGTGGATTAATTTATGTACATATCCTCAGCTTACATATCACACAGTGACTCTCTTGCAGCATAATATCTTCCACTTTCCTCTGGTCTCACCCCAGTGAGTTTGAAATAAACTTCTCCTTTATTTGTGTCTCTCGACAAAGTCAGACGTCCCTCAACAGATGGAGCAAAGTTTTTTACTTCATCATATCTTATTCTTCCCAACCACTGCAGCCCTTTCCCTGGATCTTCGCGGATCCAGTGCACAGCATACATGTTAGAGCTGTCAGTGAGGGAGGCACCGGCCACTTTACAGGACAATTCCAGAGTCTGTGATGGCTTCACAGTTCCAGGACCAGACTGTGTTATTGTGATTTGGGAAGTGACACCTGTAAATAAACAGCATACAGTACGTAAGGTCAGTTATTTCTAACTAAAAAAAGGTATCTGAAAACTTCATCTGAATAAGAAAATGATCTTACATTGCACTAAAAACAGAATATGGAGAAACCACAGGAGATGCTTCATGTCTGTGCTGAGAAGTTAGAGAGATACTCAGGATCTGATTGCACGGACTCTGCTCAGTGGACATTTCCTGGACCCTGCTCTCTATATAAGTATGAATGTCTATGAATTTATTTGCATACATTATAATCTAACTGAGTAAGGAGAGATTTTAACCACTAAAAGAGACACGACTCCATCTGATTCCTAACAGTTATGTGTGATAGAGAGATGTGAAACAAATACTAAACAATTTATGTAGCCCGTAACCTCTATCAATTTCCTATTTCCCTTATAGATTGTAAGCTTGGGAGGAAAGCCCTCTTACTCCTCTGTCTGTCTGTCAGTACCCAGTTCTGTTTTATTACTATGTTCCCAACTGTGAAGTACAACAGATTATACTAGTGCTATATAAATAAATGTTAGATAAAATATATATAAATATTAGTGATTCTTTACTTATCAAAAAAAGCAATAGAATGAATTATTGAAATGAGAAAATAATGTGAACTAAAATATACATCATCTACACTTCACCTACGCGTTACAGCAGAGAATCTATAATTAATATTATAAATGTACGTATTTATAAATAAAAATATTGATCCAATAATTTATGCATATTCCACAATGTTGTATATTTATGCAGTACCAATAACGTATATTGTAACACTTAAAAAGTAGCAAATTATACTTACCGATAATTTCATTTCTTCAAGATACTTCATGGCAGCCATTATTCTGGGATTGTATCCCATCCCCCCAGATTTAGACAGTGAGTTTTTTCACACTTAAGGACCGCCCACTTAGGGTATATAATGCCACTCCTTCCCCTTTCTTTCTAGCCTTTTGAGTGTCTCCGAATCGCTACCTGTGAAAAAACACTCTTAGAGAGGGTAATTATGGGCTGCCATGAAGTATCTTGAAGAAATAAAATTATCCGTAAGTATAATTTGCTACTTCATGGCAGCCATTACTCTGGGAAATACCTAAGCATATTTTACAGGGAGGGTGAACAATAACAGCCCATAACCCAAATTCATGCTTAATAACTGAATTTATTAGTTACACAGCGTCTTTCAAGACATGACTTCCAAAGTGGGCGCCAGCCACATCAAGAGCATAGTGACTGGAAAAAGTGTGAACTGATGACCAAGTAGCTGCTGCACATATATCCTTTGTCAACACCTGTGCCTTCTTAGCCCAGGATGTTGCAACTGCTCTAGTCGAGTGTGCCTTCAGATTTACTGGTACCTCTTAACCATTCTCTTTGTATATAAATGAAAATCAGCTCCGTGATCCATCTTGAAATAGTTTGTTTCATAGATGCCTCACCTTTCCTTGTTCCTGAATGCAGGACAAACAGATGTTCTTTCCAAATAAATGGATATAGCTCGTACAAATCCAAAGCATGTAATTTCTCCTGTTCTTCAGTACTTGGTTGCTGAAAAAAATTAAGGCAATACGATCTCTTGACTCAAATGGAATCTTGAAACCACCTTTGTCAGGAATTCTGGATTTGTTCTTAGCACAATCCTATCAGGAAAGATATTCAAATAAGGCTCTTCCGCCCATAATGCCTGAAGTTCACTGACCCTTTGTACAGAAGTAATGGCCGTTAGAAACAGTACTTTCCATGTTAACCATTTCAAAGATATGTCTTGCAAAGGTTCAAACGGTGGCAACATCAAAGCATTCAGAACCAAGTTCAAATCCCAAATTGCAAGGACCGATCTGATCCGCGGCTTTATCCACTTTATTGCCTGACATAATCTCTTCACCAGCTCTTCTTCTGCCAATTTCCTATCTAGTAACACACTAAGTGCTGAAATTTGCACCTTGATAGTAGACACAGCAAGACCCTTATCAAATCTATCATGCAGAAATTGTAAAACGTGAGAAGTCTTGGCCTTTAGGATGTCAAATTTAGACTCCGCCCAGGAAATAAAAGTTTTTCAAACTTTATAATAGATTTCCGAAGAGACTTTCTTGCTTGTAGAAGAGAGGTTACCTGTTCTGATAACTCCTTCTTCCTTAGCAGTTCCAGTTCAATCTCCATTCCATCAAATGAAGATGTTGTATATTCGGGTGTACCACTGGCCCTTCTTGTAATAAATTCTCCCTGTTCAGTAATGTCCAAGGACTCTAAACTGCCATACTGGACACCATCGGGAACCAAACTCTTTTCGGCCAATAAGGTAAAACTTTTATCACTTCCACCTTCTCTTCTCTGATTTTCTTCAACGTGCAACTAATCTTGGGAAACAGGGGAAACACATACCCCAGGTCAAACTTCCATGGCAGGGAGAACGCATCTACAGTGCTTGTCTGTGGCAGATAATATTTTGAAAAGAATCGTGGAACCTTGGCATTGAGATGAGTCACCATCAGATCCACTTGAGGCTGTCCAAACTGCTTCACAATCTTTTGGAATACTTGAGTATCCAATTCCCATTCTCCTCATAGGATATTGTGCCTGCTGAGGAAGTCTGCAATAATATTGTCCTTTCCTGGGACATATAGGGCCATAATAGACCTTAAATGCTTCTCTGCCCAGTTCAATATCTTTGTTACCTCTTGCAACAACACCTGGCTCCTGGTGCCCACTTGCCGATTCAAGTAAGTCACAACCGCTATATTGTCTGAGAATATCTTCAGATGCCTTCCTCTTAACTGATTTTGGAAACCCTCTATCGCGTTCCATACGGCTCTCATTTCTTGCTGATTCGAGGAAAACTTTCTCTCTTGAGCATTCCACAGACCTTGGAGGCTTTGCTGAGCAAGATGTGCTCCCCAACCTGTCAGACTTGCTTCGGTTGTTAACACTTTGTACTGCGGCTCTGACAGAGATGTATTCCTTTCGGCCAACACAAGACTTATCCACCATGTTAGTGAGTCCCTTGTTTCTCACTGTAACTTTATTCTGTTGTTTAATGGAATCCCTCTTCGAGAAAACTCTAACAGGTTCCACTGCAATTTCCTCATTCTCCATCTTTCCCATGGAATTATGTCTATAGTGGAAGCCATCATTCCAAGGAGAGTCATTTCCAAACGTAGAGATATCTTTTGACATGCTTGTACCATAACTGCCATCTCTCAGATTTTTCTGCATCTTTCTTCTGACAGGGAAATTACATATCTGAGTGTATCCACTTGAATACCCAAGAACTGTAAATGCTGTACTGGTTCCAGGTGACATTTTTCCCTGCTCCCCAACAAACCGTGAGACTGAATGGTTTGCAGTATTACCTCTACTGCTTCCTTCACCTTTACTTTGGAGCCTCCACAAATCAGCAGATCATCCAGATACGGCCATACTGCTATATTTTGCCTTCTTAACAGGGCTATAAGAGGAGAAAGAACTTTTGTAAATGTCCTTGGAGACGTGGATAGACCGAATGGGAGACATGTAAACTGAAGGAGTCTCTTGTTTACATACAGCCTCAGGTATTTTCGAGATGCTTTGCATACTGGTACGTGAAAGTAGGCATCTTTCAGATCTATTGATGCCATGAAGTCCTCTCTTTTTATGCCAGAAATAATGGACTTTGATGTTTCCATATGGAATCTTCTGACTCTTACGAACTTGTTCAGTTGTCTCAAATCCAAGATTGTCCAGAATCTGCCCGAGGCCTTTTTTACTAAAAATATTCGGGAATAAAAACCACTGTACCTTTCTGCATATGGAACCGGTTCCACAGCCTCTGACGTGATTAATTTTCCCAAACTGTCAGCGTTTTGATCTCCAAAGTAGTATGCGGCATGTCTGATTTGACAAACTTGTCTTTCCTTGGGACCCTTAAGAATTCTATTCGGTATCCATTGGTCACTACTTGTAGAACCCATTAATCTTGAATTGAATTGATTTCTGCCAGACCTTTGTGAATTCCATCAGCCTGCCCCCCACTGCCATTGGTACGGGGCCGCTGTAGCAGTCATTGTCCCTAACTGCCTCTTCTTCCAGATTGACGAAAGGACATTCATGATGAGTATCTGTTTCCATATTGACGCCCTGGCCTATAACTTCTCGCTTCCCTGAAGTCTTGTCTGGAGGATGGGATAGAATCTCTGTTCCTCTTCTCTTGTGATAACCGTGCAGACTTTCCTGCTGTCATTTTCTGTATAAGTGATACCAACTTATTACCAAACAGCAAGGAACCTTCATATGGCAGAGTAACAAGCCTATTCTTGGAATGAGTATCAGCTGCCCATGAACGCAGTCACAAAGCTCTCCTTGCCACAACTCCTGCCGCCATGGACTTGGCTGCAAATTCAACCACATCCAGTGAAGCTTCACACATATATTAAATGGCCTTCATAATTTCCAAATGTCTCTGTAAATATTGCCTTGATATTTTCTCCTTCAAATCAGTATTCATGGCTCCACCCCACAGCCTGAGTGCTCTAGACACTGAAGCCAAAGCCACCCCTGACCTCAGTGACACTGCTGATGAACTATGTAATTTCTTCAAAACACTTTCCATTCTCTTATCCATGCCATCCTTCAGCACAGCTCCATCTTCAAGAAACATAGGAGGTAATTCCAAGTTGATCGCAGCAGGAAATTTTTTAGCAGTTGGGCAAAACCATGTGCACTGCAGGGGAGGCAGATTTAACATGTGCAGATAGAGTTAGATTTGGGTGTGGTGTGTTCAAACTGCAATCTAATTTGCAGTGTAAAAATAAAGCAGCCAGTATTTACCCTGCACAGAAACAAAATAACCCACCCAAATCTAACTCTCACTGCACATGTTATATCTGCCTCCCCTGCAGTGCACATGGTTTTGCCCAATTGCTATCAAAAATCCTGCTGCGATCAACTTAGAATTACCCCCATAGTCGTCTTGGATACTACTTCTGCTATTGCCGCATCAATTTTAGGCAAAGAACACCACTTCAGAAATTGCTTGTCATTTATAGGAAACATACGATCAACTCTCCTAATTATTCCTGACTGTTTATCAACATTCTGCCATTCCTTAATCATAATATCCTTGAGGGCTTTATGAACAGGACAATATTGATTCTTCTTAGCTCTATTCTCAAACAAAGGATACTGACTGTCAGCATCAGGCACTGGTTCTTTAAAATTCATGAATTTATACACATTTATCAACAGACTATCCACAAGATCCAGATTAAAAAACCTGGCATCCTCCTGAATTTCCCCTGATTCAGCACTGGATATATCCTGATCATCATCTGTAAAATTAATGACTGAAGAAAAAGACTCTTGAACCGAATCCAGACTAGTTTGAGATCTTGATCTCTTATTCCCTAGCAGGTTAATCAAATTATCTCTAGTGACAAATGATTTTTTCATCCAGTCCATCAAATCCTGCAGCTGTTTAGACTGATAATCAGAAGGAGGCTCATTAGTTACACATTCGTCACATTGTATAACTCCCTCTACCCCAGAGAAATCTTTATCACATGCTGTACAATGTATAACCAAATGTTTCTTCTTAGAAGCTCTTTTCTTCCCTAGAGACACACTAAAAATAGATAGTATAACCATATTACTAACAACCCTAACCTAACTAAGCTTACCAAACAAAATATATATATATATACAGTATATGCCCTCTAATGAGGACTTACCTCTTTAGGGGGTCTATTCATGCAGCAGTGAAAAGCCCTGTTTTGCATTAAACAGGGCTTTTCTCTGCTTACCGCAATTCACAGAGCCGGTTACCGTGGAGAAGTCTCTGACTTCTCCAGTGGTACCCCCGCTCTGTGCCTGAATCGCATCACCATACCTTTGTATGGTGAGTGCAATTCATGAAGGTGCGGAAAGCTCTGCTTTCCGCTTCTCCATGGAGTTTAGGTTCGCCATCTGAGGACGGCGTAACCTGAACTGTAGTGCGGAGACATCAGGGAAGCTCAATGCTTCCCTGATCGCTGCTCTGCACCTCGCGCTGGCTCCGCCCCCTGACCTCCCAGCAACCACTGCGACCGGCCGGGAGGTCAACACCCTGCGCATGCGCAAAGGGACCCGCCGCTGGACTCCGCGCATCGCCGGGAGGGATCTCTGGAGAAGACCTCACCGCAGGAGCCCCAGACACCGCAGCGCATCGTCGGAAGGGTGAGTATACATGAATTGCTACTTATCACAGCTATACATCGCATCGAAGAGATGCGATGTATAGTGATAAGTAGCAATTCTGTTTTCGTTTTCTACATGAATAGACCCCTAGGACAGTATCAGGCTTGTGGTGCTGGCCTCCTGTAAGAGCTGCACCTGCGTGCCTGTCTCGCTTACTCCTGGTCACACCGCTCCTGGACATGGCGCACAGCTTCCAGCGGGACTTCTGGTACGCGTTATTTCCGCCCAGCGTCGCTTCCGGTAGTGGCGCCTAGTCTCCCGGAATGCAGAGTGTGCACATGCTCGGGCCGCCTGCTGTCCAGTATAATGAAATAAT
Organism: Pseudophryne corroboree; assembly: GCF_028390025.1. Lineage (NCBI taxonomy): Eukaryota > Metazoa > Chordata > Amphibia > Anura > Myobatrachidae > Pseudophryne > Pseudophryne corroboree. Next base: position 445,047,172 of record NC_086444.1, on the reverse strand, counting down.
CAAATCAGGAGGCAACTCAGGAATAAATAAAGCAGCACAGCCGAAATCCATAACGGCATCCATAGCATATATTCCATTTCTCCCCAGAGAGCCACCTCCTTCCAGCATGCCTATAACAGACATATTTGCCAGGCAAAATGAGGTAAACCCTGTAGAACAAAATAACAAACTTCTACACCGTCACTGCCTAGGAGACAGGAAAAAAGACTAGGGAGGATGGGGAAGGAGTGGCATTATATACCCTAAGTGGGCGGTCCTTAAGTGTGAAAAAACTACCTGTCTAAATCTGGGGGGATGGGATACAATCCCAGAGTAATGGCTGCCATGAAGTAGCGTGGAAGAATAATGACCATATACTCCTTTGTTTATCATCATTATTTTGCTCATCTGAAACCAGAGTGGAATCATCTTCTTGTTTTTCTATGTGCTTTTTTGTTTAATGTATGTGTTTTAATTTCTCCTATAATTAGTATTCTCTATATACTGTATGAAGAAATATATTTTATAATAATATTAACATTGACACATATAGTGATACAATATTACATGACATAGAGATACAGTTTGATACCTTGTTTTGACTCTGGTGTGTTTTGATAGTGTGACAGTGCTAGTCCCACATTTTTATAAATAATGAATAAAAATTATATTTTATCTCAGCTTTGGAAGTTTATCCTGTTAGGGAGCGCTGTTCTGTCCTCTATTTGTTTACTGAATTAAATACTCCAGGGACCACTATCTAAAATGTGCGACACACCTGCTCTGTGGAAACTGGATTGCTAATCATTTTCACATATTATTGCTAGAATAATTGAAAGATAATTGCCTATTACAGGTTGAGTATCCCTTATCCAAAATGCTTGGGACCAGAAGTATTTTGGATATCGGATTTTTTCGTATTTTGGAATAATTGCATACCATAATGAGATATCATGATGATGGGACCCAAGTCTAAGCACAGAATGCATTAATGTTTCATATACACCTTGGGGGTCATTCCGAGTTGTTCGCTCGTTGCCGATTTTCGCAACGGAGCGATTAAGGCAAAAATGCGCATGCGCATGGTACGCAGTGCGCATGCGCTATGTATTTTAGCACAAAGCTTAGTAGATTTACTCACGTCCGAACAAAGAATTTTCATCGTTGAAGTGATCGGAGTGTGATTGACAGGAAGTGGGTGTTTCTGGGCGGAAACTGACCGTTTTCTGGGAGTGTGTGGAAAAACGCAGGCGTGCCAGGATAAAACGCGGGAATGTATGGAGAAACGGGGAGTGGCTGGCCGAACGCAGGGCGTGTTTGTGACGTCAAACCAGTAACGAAATGGGCTGAGCTGATCGCAGTGTAGGAGTAAGTCTCGAGCTACTCAGAAACTGCTAAGAATTTTCTATTCGCAATTCTGCTAATCTTTCGTTCACAATTCTGCTAAGCTAAGATACACTCCCAGAGGGCGGCGGCCTGGCATGTGCAATGCTGCTAAAATCTGCTAGCGAGCAAACAACTCGGGATGAGGGCCCTTATACACACAGCCTTAAGGTCATTTTAGCCAATATTTTTTATAACTTTGTGCATTAAACAAAGTGTGTGTACATTCACACAATTCATTTATGTTTCATATACACCTTATACACACAGCCTGAAGGTAATTTAATACAATATTTTTTAATAACTTTGTGTATTAAACAAAGTTTGTGTACATTGAGCCATCAGAAAACAAAGATTTCACTATCTCACTCTCACTCAAAAAATTCTGTATTTTGGAATATTCTGTATTTCGGAATATTTGGATATGGGATACTCAACCTGTATTAATAAATTAGCACTTGTCTCCTGTGCATTTCAATTGACTTTGTCAACCCTCTTCTTCCTCTTGTTTATACTTTTGCTTTTGTATTTATGTAGGGCATCCAATATAAGAAATGTTTGATCTTCACAAAAAAAAAGTAGCAAATGTTTATGAAACTGATCAAAATAAAGAAATTGTATAAAACAACTCAAAATATACATAAAATTCCAGGATACCTAGAAGCATAAAAATATCAGAACAGGCATTAAAAATAAGATCCTAAAGGGATATACAGATGTGTCCATATTCCTCTTGCAGCCCATTTGTGGAGAACATGACTCGTTTGCTGTGAATTGTATGCCCGCGGCTGTGCTGAGGAATGCATCGTGCTTACACATGCTGTGACAGGTGTGGTTCATTAGGTCGACCTGAGTTATGGTCAACATGCATTAGGTTGACATGATCACTAGATCAACATGGTTATTAGGTCGACATATACTAGGTCAACATGGAAAAAGGTCGACATACGTTTTTTACTTTTGTTGTTGTTTTCTTCGAAAAGTGACAGGGAACCCCAATTAGTGCACAGTGACCCCTCGCATGGCTCGCTTCGCTTGCCATGCTTCAGCAAGCTGCCTCACTCCGCTACTGCTGCGCTCGGCACAGGTTACCATTCTCAATTATAGTCCACATGGATCGTTAAGTATCAAAAAGGTCACAAATGAAAAAAATTGTGAAAAACTCATGTCGACCTTTTTCCATGCCGACCTAGTACATGTCAACCTAATGACCATGTAAACCATCCGCTGTGACTAGTCATGGCACGGTGCGAGAATTTGCTGCCATGATGCTTATGTATGCGGCAAACGATTTCCTGTTAGATGAATAAGGACACATTTGTATAATGAGATTATGCCAATATTAAGCATAAATGATCAGATTCACATATACTGTTTGCATGGGCAAATTGCTTGACTCTTAGCCAGCATCTGTGTGCCCCTATAATATATTCATGCACATATTACGGAAGGACTCATTGAAACAATTTGAGTTAAAAATCTTTGATTTTAATCTTTTTACTTCGGGTGTGTTATTGTGGTATCTGGCTAGCTGACTGTAAGATGTATTATTTGTTACATAAGGTTGACACTTCCATCAGACTGTAGTTCATGATGTATCAATATTGAACTCGGACAGGTCTATATAACCTAGTTTAAGTATACTTTGGCATAGAATTTAATATAGTATCATTTAAATGGCAAAACCAGCCAGATATTCGTGCAGTCATCATTTACTTGTATAGTCCTCTCTGGCTCACAGTTCCATGGATCAGGGGCTCGCTGGCAACTTTCAGCCTGGGGGCAAACACAAGCATGCGGCAAACTGCGCTGGAAAAATTAGTGTAACAAAAATCTTGCAGGAATGGTTTATCTAGGACACAAAAGACAACCGTGGGGTGGCCCTAATGTCTAAAAACCAGAGATGCTTACATTATCAATAATATGAAAATAATTATTAAAAATATCAATTGCTGAAACCAGGGTAACAATTATTATTTAAACTTGCCTAGCACAGATGCATAAAAATCATAGAAAACAGTCTGATAAAGTCAATCATCACCAGACTCTCAAAAGATCTTATTAAATGTGAAACTACATATGACACTTGATCAAATGGTTTATATCCTGCAATAATCCATCATGGATAGTCAGGATAACAATCTTAATAGATCAGTCATAATTACATCTTGGTGCCCTGTGTACGTTTAAAAAAATATAAGTATGTGGCTTCATGGGGAAGGGGCATGACCACAGAACAGTACAAATTCACATTACACACCATAGTAGTGTCTGTTATTTACATTACACCACACAGTAGTGCCCCTTATACACTTTATGGTAGGCCGGCTTATACATGTTACACCACAGTAGAACAGTTTATACACATTATGCCATGGTAGGCCGGCTTATACATGTTACACCACAGTAGAGCACCTTATACACATTATGCCAGGTACAGCATTTAAACACATTATGCCATGGTAGAGCCCCTTATGCACATTATGTCATGGTAGAGCCCCTTATATACATTTGCCATGGTAGAGCCCCTTATACTCAATAAACCAGGTAGAGCCTCTTATACACATAAACACATTATCATATGGTGCAGCCCCATATACACATTATGCCAGGTAGAGCCATTTATACAAATTATGCCATGGAAAAGCCCCTTATACACATTATGCCATGGTAGAGACCCTTATACTCATTACGCCAGGTAGAGCTTCTTCTACACATTACACCAGGTAGAGCCCCACATACACATTATGACAGGTAGAGCCCCTGATACACAGTATGCCAAGTAGAGACCCTGATACACATTATGCCATGGTAGAGCCCCTTATATACATTAAGACATGGTAGAGCCCCAGCATAATAGAGAGCATGAAGTTGGCAGAGGGGTAGGCTAGATCTCCAGAGGGAGCCGGCTAATGGCAAACTGACAGTGATGTTATCAAGGGGCAAGTGGAAGATTTTTATGGGTGTTTCCAAGATTTTTATGGGTGTTTCCATATTATATCAAGCTGGGACAGAATATTTATTCTATGATGGGAGTGCCGCATCTTTGGATGTGTTGGACACTCTGGATTATATATTGTATGTTGATTTATACAGTGTATATATATATATATATATATCTTCTAATGCAGAGAAAGGCACCACAGGCTTTCCTCCTTCTGTGGGTGCCCACGACACCCATAGAGGGAAAATATAACCTGTGGCGAGTGCAGTGAGCCACCGTGCCCGCAAGGAGCTTTCTAGCTCTCGCCCCGCTTTACAGCTGTAGAGAGATTGATATCCTATCATATTGACTACTATTTATCTTCTATTACGTGTATCCTGTTATCTTTAATAAGAGCTACTCTGGTTTGGACTAACCTCCTTGCTCACATCTGCTATGTACCTACCAATTTGTAGGCATCTGCCAATGGAGGTCATTCCGACCCGTTCGCACACTGCGGTTCATCTCAGCGGTGTGAACGGGTCGGAACTGCGCATGAGTGACGGCCGCATTGCATAGGCGCGTCATTGCCCGGCGAAGGGCATCGCCGGGCAGTGACGCCACATATGAAGAAAGCAGTCGCAGCGGCGACCACAAGAAGATTGACAGGAGGAAGGCATTCCGGGGCTTCAACTCACTGTTTTCTGGGTGTGGAGAGCCGAACGCAGGCGTGTTGGAGGGTGGATGTCTGACTTCAGTTCCGGGACTTTCATCGCTGAATACATCGCACAGGGTATGTAAATGCAGGGCTAGTCTTGTTTTACACAAAACCTTTTTAGCCTAGCAGCGCTGCACAAGCGATCGCAACCCTGCTGTGCTAAAATACACTCCCCCATAGGCGGCGTCTAGTTGATCGTACGAGCAGCAAAAAGTTGCTACGTGCGATCAACTCAGAATGACCCCAATATGCATTACTACCAGTGGGTGGGGCTTCAGCGCAGTCCAAATTTCAAGTGGGGGAGCTACACCGACTGCCATTGAGTATATTTGGGAGGACAGTTGGTTTGGCTCCCTTATTTGAAACTGCAGCCCCACCTCTGGAGCCGCCACTGATTACTATTTACCTGTATACCTGTTGATACCAATAAACTGGCAAGCTGGTTAAGGACTCCATTTGACCTACTGTAAAAGTCACTTTCATATTCTGCCTGACACCTATTGTGATCACTTTACTAGTAGGCTATATCAATAGTTCCTAAGTGTGCTACTTTAGTTATTGATCTATATAAAATGCTTAGTAAGGGTGTTTTTTTTTACAACAAATTTTATTGTTTTTGCGACAGAACAAAAGAGAGGGGGTACATATAACATAGATACCGTAATAAGGTGTAGAGACACAGTAACGTGGAGCAGGCCATACTCGGGCGTAAAAAAGTGAAATGAAATAAATGAGTAACCTTCCACAGGAGAGGGTATAAACCCAAATGCAGATAAAGAAAAAGAAAACCATCTTAAACAGTAATTGCAAAAGATGAGGCAATAGAAAGAAAATATTAAGGGGGGTACTCACGGAGCGATCGCTGCTTAAAATCTAAGCAATCTGACTAGATTGCTTAGATTTTAAGCAGCGATCACTCCGTGTGTACCCCTCACAGCGATAGCGCTATCGCTGGTGCTAGATTGGCCTGCATGCAGGCCAATCTAGCTGGTCGCACACCCCACCCGCTGGGTGAAATGAGCGCCCCCCCTCCTCCCCCACACGCTCAGCACACATCGCGCTGTGCTGAGCGAGGGGAGAGATGTGTGCTGAGCGGTTCTCTCAGCACACATCTCTCCTCACATCTGCCGGTGAGTACTGGCATTTACATTACTGCATATCAAATACAGTATAACCAGTACAGATACCTCATCAGGCATCTTAAAAAATATAAACATTCAAAACAAATAGTACTGTACAATACAACATACAAATTTGAAAGGGCGGGTAGAGGAAGGGGGGAAGGAAGGCCTATATATGAGCAGAAGTACAATCAAAATCTGGTCAATTCGCTGTATGCTTCAGGAAAGAAGAAAAATGAAAAGAGAGAGGGAGAGGTCTCCGGGTCTGATAACTGTCTTTAATACAGGGAAAGTCCAGAAAAGGCTAGGGATTATGCAATGTGACGGCGAGGTTAGTAATGTTAATACGAATTAACATGACTTTGCACTTTTTATATGGATCAAGGAATGAATGCATTAACCCATTTATGAAGACAGATTTGTCTTCATACATCATTGCTGCAGTCGCACCAAACAACCCCTTTCGGCACACCAGGCCTCATTAAACTCTGTTCGACATCTTTTCTGCTTTTTTTTTCCGAAAATGCATCTTAGTTACGTTACAATGCAACTAGGATACACCAGGAGTGTGTGCTAATTCATTTCTGCCAATCAAACTTATTTGCAGACAAATTATCCTCCATTCGGGCTGGATTCCTCATACTGCCATCAAAGGAAAGTAAAATTTCCTAGCCTGACAATGTAAGCAACATGCATCATGGAAAAGCTTTGACCCAATGAATGTAAAAGACATTGCTGAAATTAACCCCAAATTGCCTAAACATTAGAACATTTTGGTTTTCTATGTATTTGATCATTATTATTGTTGTTTGCACATTTACTAGGGTTTCGGTATTTCTATATATTCAATTAACATACAGTGCATCTGGAAAGTATTCACAGCGCTTCACTTTTTCCACATTTTGTTATGTAAATTAATTTTTTTCCTCAAAATTCTACACACAATACCCCATAATGACAATGTGAAAAAGTTTTTTTGAGAGTTTTGCAAATTTATTAAAAATAAAAAACTAAGAAATCACATGTGCATAAGTATTCACAGCCTTTGCTCAATACTTTGTTGATGCCCCTTTGGCAGCAATTACAACCTCAAGGCTGTTTGAATATGATGCCACAAGCTTGGTACACCTATCTTTGGGCAGTTTTGCCATTCCTCTTTGCAGCACCTCTCAAGCTCCATCAGGTTGGATGGGATGCGTTGGTGCATAGCCATTTTCAGATCTCTCCAGAGATGTTTAATCGGATTCAAGTCTGGGCTCTGGATGGGCCACTCAAGGACATTCACAGAGTTGTCCTGAAGTCAGTCCTTTGATATCTGTGTGCTTAGGGTCATTGTCCTCTGAAAGATGAACCGTCGCTGCAGTCTGAGGTCAAGAGCGCTCTGGAGCAGGTTTTCATCCAGGATGTCTTTGTACATTGCTGCATTCATCTTTCCCTCTACCCTGACTAGTCTCCCAGTTCCTGCCGCTGAAAAACATCCCTGCATCATGATGCTGCCACCACCATGCTTCACTGTAGGAATGGCATTTGCCCGATGATGAGCGGTGCCTGGTTTCCTCCAAACATGATGCCTGGCATTCACGCCAAAGAGTTCAATCTTTGTCTCATCAGACCAGAGTCCTTCAGGTGCATTTTGGCAAACTCCAGGTGGGCTGCCATGTCTTTTTTACTAAGGAGTGGCTTCCGTTTGGCCACTCTACCATAGAGGTGGATTGCTGCAGAGATAGTGGTCCTATTATGCGGCCATCCCAAAAACGTCCGGAGCTACCTGCATACCTGTTGCCATGCCCCCGCAATGCCATTTAGCTGCCACTGATTGGCCTGCGAATACCTCTGCCTGACAATCAGGTAGAGACATTCACATGAATGCGATGCAAACACATTGCCAGGCCCGTGCATGCGCAGATTGGGCACTGAGCTTGCACACTCGTTAGAAACTTGGCAGTATGCAATCGCATCACTGATGTGATCCATACTGAATAAGGCCCATAGTCACTTGATTGTAACACACATTTGTTTGTTTTACTTGTGAAAGGACCTATGTGGTCTGAAAAGTTGTAAAATTTAATAAACCAATGGGCTTATGCAAATGACTACAGTTTGGAGTGCTGTTCAGCAGGGAACTTTTATAATTATTGTTTTGCACCCAGCAAAAACCATTACCAAGGAATGCACCAGAGGCATTTCTAGAGAGGAGGGGACCCGTGTGCAGGCTCCGTGTGTGGGCCCCCTCCTCTCCTGTAGCCGTCACTGCCACTATTAGCATCTCAGCATTGAGATTCTGGCTGCCGCGCCATTTTTTTGGAGTCCTGTACATGCGCTGTAGACTCTGGCATTGTGCCAGAGTCTCCAGTGCTCAGTGCGCTAGCAGCGGCAGTGACGGCTACGGGAGAGGAGGGGGCCCACACACAGTCACCGATGGACACCGGAAAGATGAGTATAGAAGAAATAGGTGCAGTGTGGGCCCCCTCTGGACCCAGGGGCCCGTGTGCATGCACACACTACACCCATTATAAATACGCCACTGGAGTGCACCATATCTAAGACTAGGGCCAAGTGTTACAGGTTGCAAATTCTAACAAATTTCCCAAAAACATGAAAGTTTGCAATCGTCTTATGTAGTAGGCATTGAGAACATGTAAACTCACAATCAACTCACAGAAAACATTCTTGCACCGGCAAAACATGCTATCCAGTCATTGCCCATGTTAAACATACAGTTCTCTGGATATAATAGGCTCAGTTGTAAACCTGCAGAGAACTTGCAAAAATAATCTTGAGAAAAAAAGACTGGTCTCAGTACAGCGAGTTTAATGTGCGAGTTCACTGTAAATCAACACGTGAGGCCTATTAACACAGAATATGCCCAGTAACATTAATCAAACCTCTATATTTATCACACCTACCTCCATTTCACTTGTGTGGGTATAGTAATGGTGAATTTTCTGAACTCCTATGAGCTGCCGGAGAGTCTACTAGCTGCCAGAGAGGAGGGGCCCACAATGAAGGCTGCATGTGGGTCCACTTCTCTCTTAAAACACCCCTGCATTTAACTCAATGTCATTTCCCAGATCTAAGTTAGAGTGGCAGGACCTGAAGATTGCCTTCTATAGGCTCAGAGGATTCCCAAATATCATAGGAGCCATAGATTGTACCTACATTGGGGTCAAAGCACCAAACTTGAGGTGTGAAGTCTATGTGAATAGGCATCATTACCATTCCCTAAATGTGCAGGTGGTATGTGATGCTGGCTGTGGTATAACAGATAGACAGTGTCTAGTTAGACAGTCAATAGATAGACAACACATGTTAGACAGTCTAAAGGTCGACAGGGTCAAAAGGTTGACAGGGTCAAAAGGTAGACATGAAAAAAGTAGACAGTACAAATGGTCCACAGGGTCATAAGGTAGACAGAGTCAAAAGGTTGACATGAAAATGGTCAACATGAAAAAGGTAGACACCATTTTTTTGCATTTTGGGGGTTTGTGTGGATAGTTTTGTCATCTGGGACCCTCAATTGTAGAAAGACATCCCCTCATGGGGCTCGGTGCGCTCACCACAAGGTGTATAACCAACTCTATTCCAATGTGGATAAAGAAGGTATGGAAAAGTCCAAAAACATGTCAAATTAAAAAAAAAACAAGTGTCTACTTTTCTCTGTCACTCATTTTCATGTCTACCTTTTGACCCTGTTGACCTTTTGTACTGTCTACCATTTTCATGTCGACCTTTAGATCATGTTGACCTTTTGACCCTGTCAACCTAATGTCTGTCTAACATATGGTGTCTATTTATTGACTGTCTAACTAGACACTGTCTATCTATCATCCGGATACCTGTGATGCTCACTAGAGAATTCTCAGTGTGGTTTTAGGCTTTCTAGGATCTTACCATGATGCCTATATTCTACCCCAGTCAGCCCTATGGGAGAAGTTTGAAGGTGGAGACAGGCCAGATGCATACTTGCCTATTCTCCCCAGAAGTTGCAGGAGGCTCCCGGTTCTTGTGGAACCCCTCCCCAGAAGAGCAGGAAGGCAGGATTGGGAGATAATCACCGGCATTCACTTGTCCATAGGGAGGGGCTAAAATGATGTGAATCACATAATTTATCCACTCCCCCTTCCCGTGGACCTGTAAACCTTAGGTGGGGTGGGACTTGATGATGCTAGAGCCCAGCCCTGACCCCAAAGATCAATGCATCTCCCGGAGAGGAGAAATTCAAAGTAGGTAAGTATAGCCAGATGGCTGGCTAGTAGGTATGTGTACTTTCTGTTCAGAATATCTATTTTTTCCTGCTAGAGCAGCTGTATGAAAATTTGTGAGTGCATGTCCTCTGATCTATTTAAAGTAAAATACACAATATGCTTCCAATATACTTTATGTTTGTAATTTCAGCCATTGTGTTTGGGTTATGTTTGCTCACCTTATACCCTTCCTGTGATGTTTGTTAAAATGCATTACAAGTTAACCAGGTGTTGTTTAATTAAATGCAACCTTAAACATGGCTAATATATTTTATATTTAATGTTAAGGCTGCATTAGTTTGTAATGTTATGCCCCCTTTTAAAAAAAAAAACAGGTGATTCTGGACATGGGAGTCAAACCTGGTTCATGCCACCTCTTTCTAAGCCACATGGTCCTGCTCAGCATAACCACAATGCTGCACTGACACAACTGAGCAATCACAGGATGTTAGGAACACAAAACAGGGGAATGAGGTTTGAGAAAAGATCATCCACCAATACTACACATCTGAGCTTGTCATAATTATGAAAATAGTGGTCATTTATACAGGTATGATTGTTTGTATTTGTAATGTATTTGTTGTCAGGGCAGTGCTGAAAGTAGGGTGAGATGGGGTGGCACGGACTACTATTAAGAAATATGGTGGTGGTACACAGTACCACTAGCCCACTGCCGGCGCCACAGGGCACAGAGTCTCTGTCCACAATGAGCATGCAACCCATGGCAATGAGCAAGAAACCCTTGACAATGAGCATGTAACACTTGGCAATGAGCAAGAAACCCCTAGCAACGAGCATGTAGGGTGATAATTCCTACTAGAGGCATTATGTGTGTAAGTGGCACTGCAGGGGGAATTATGTGTGTAAGCAGCACTGCAGGGGGAATTATGTGTGTAAGCAGCACTGCAGGGGGAATTATGTGTGTAAGCGTCACTGCAGGGGGCATTATGTGTGTAAGCGAAACTAATGGGGCATTATGTATGTAAGCAGCACAGCAGGGGGCATTATGTGTGTAAGCGGCACTATAGGGGGCATTATGCATGTAAGCAGCACTGCAGGGAGCATTATGCATGTAAGCGGCACTACTGGGGTAATTATGCATGTAAGTGGCACCAAAATGCAATGGGGGCGGGGGTGCAAAATGTATAATTACGCCGCTGCATGTATAGATTTTCCCAGAAGTGCCAGGAACACTGCCGCTACCAGGAGAAGATGCAGAAAGCTTCATCTTTTGCCATGAAACCCCTGGCAGCAAGTAAATAGCAGCTTTACTGTGGGGCATAATTTATAAGGAGCATTTTTGTGTATGGGACATAAAGTGGTGTCAGTGGCAAAACTGTGTGTGGCATAATATGTAATAGGCATTATGGTGTGTGGTATAATATATAATAGGCATTACGGTGTGTGGAATAATGTGTAATGGGCATTACGGTGTCTGGCATAATGTGTAATAAGCATTACGGTATGTGGCACTATGTGTAATGGGCATTACGGTGTTTGACATGTGTAAGGGGCATGTGGCATAATTTGGTTATGTAGCCACTCCCCTAGTTCCGTATGACCATGCCCTCTCATGACACATGACCACGCCAATTTTTACTATCAGTACCACTAAGAAAAAAATTCTGCTTGCACCACTGTGTCAGGGTACTTACATGTTCGCAGGGTACAGGGTACTCCCCTTACATGTTCCCATGTGATATGCTGGTATATAATTAGTTAAAAAAATGCATAGGATAATTAGTACATTTTAACTCATTTTTTTTGTGTCTAAGATTACCGTACTGCATTTACACTAACACTAATACCCTGTGTACAATATATATTAAACAACCCATGTTTCAGTGGTTACTAATTTTGTAACACCAAAAAACATACACGTTAGGTAATTATCAAAATAAAAGCATACAAAATTGGCTTTTGCTTAATAATTTATTTAAATTTGACTTGTGCCAACCAAAACATGTCATCCATACAAAAAAAAAAAGAAGAAGCAATTTTCACCTTGGCCTTTAAGCCAGTCACCATGTGTACAAACACTAGTCCTAGGGGGAGTACAGGTTGAGTATCCCTTATCCAAAATTAAAAATCCCACAGTTTTTGGTTCCCTTCTGAGATAATGACATATATATATATATATATATATATATATATACAGACAAGATTCCCAAATCGTGCTAAAGAGTGACACAAGCAGCACCTCTAGAAGGACTTTCTGTTAGCTAAAGTCCAATGAATGACAAATACAAAACAAGATCTGAGGGCGCTAAATATAGGAAATATTAATGAACACCATTAATCATTATCTAGACAAACAGATAATTAAAAAATGTATTAACAGACTCAGAACAAATTGATTCATTTTAAAAATGCTCAATGACATGGTGTGTTCAACACCTTAACAGCTATTATGGATGTAATTCCTTGTTGCTGTAACTTCGACAGTATAACAGAATGTCAATCCGAAGGACCCAACGCGTTTCGTCCCGTAGGACTTCCTCAGGGGTATTGAATCTAGATAATAAAATACAATAACTAGACCATACAAAGTACAGTTATGGTACTAGGTAAAACAGAAGATAGCCATACATACCAGTTGGATAGATACAACATGATTATAGTAGCTTGAAATAGTGAAAAACTTTTATGATGAATCTAAAAGACAATAGGTGAATTTAATGAGTGCCAGAGTTGAGAAAGGTGGTGTGTGAGGATAAGTGGTGCTATTCAGGGAAAAAATACATACCAGTGTATGTCTGAGTAAAAAACTCAAAACAAACAGGATTATCCTTAAAAAGACCAAACGAGGTCAAACATGAGGTCTGGGTCTGATCGAGAATTTAGGAACAGACCTAAAAAAATATATATTCTAGTGAATACAATATATGGGAGGAAAAAAACATTCCATATTTTTTCACCACAGTGAAGTGTATACAAAATTATTAATACATACCAAAATTTCATGCAGTATTAAATAGCACTGGCGTGCAATAATGAAGCAATTTCCTCTTATAACGTATAAGGGCAAAAATGCCTAAAAAATATATATATGGTTGTCATTACCTATCTTTAAATACCTGATTACTACCAGAATCTCTTGTATCTAAATCCCAAAGGAGTATGGTTACAAACTTAATAATTACTATTAATACTTATTTAAAAAGCATCAAATCTATTTAATACCATAAAATACATTCATACAGGCATAACTTTATATTTATGAAGGAATAGTGGAAAAAAGCTTTGTATATTACTTACAGAGATACATGTGCTCCTCACAGAGTCCAGTGGATAACTGTGATAGAGCCCAAGGTCTCTGAATTTATCTACCTTCTAAGATTACCTCATTTCCTGTATCCATCTTATTGGTTCCTGAGCTAGTACTAATTACCAGCCTAATATATAGCCTGGTGAAGGGATATATAAAATATAACTTAGGGGTTATTAATCCATATAGTGCTTCCTAAATGAGCCCTATAGTCCATATAGATAGAAGGAGTAAAACGGGCCGTACTCGCAGTGTGTATTCTATTTACGGAAAACTACTTCCGGTCGTGCGTTCCAATCGCGGCTCCGGACTTCTGGTATTGCGTTCCACCGGGTCCGGCCGCTACCTGTCAATCTAAACTTTAAGTGCCGCACTAAAAAGGGGGTTTTCCGACAAGGAACCTAACTACAGGCTTTACCCGCATTCCGACAACCAAAAGCTTCCATTGAGGCGCATCACTGCGCGTCACTGCTACTATTTCAGCAACACTAGCATAGAAAGGGACTTCCTATAGACGGTGGAACGCATTTGCGTTCCACCTCTATCCCGTTACCAATCTAATGTTTAGACAAGCAGGAGCCAAAATACTATTACTCTTATATTCGATCCAAAAACCACTAAAACTAATCTACTACCCCTAAGTAACACATTGTACTATCAAATCCCACAATTATATACAAATGGTTAGATAACTAATACTAAGGTCCATTATAAGGGGGCCCAAGTATCTAATGGAAACCCCTAAATTGATCTCGTAAATCCTTAATTTTAATATTTCAAATTAGTTATATATTAGTTTTCTATCTATAGTGTACTCAAATACACGTGTACAGAATACCCATAGCATATCTCAAGACATAGTATCTACAAATGATCTATAATTGATTCCTCTATTTCTTCATTTACAAATCATAAAAATATATATTTACAGAAAAATTCATTGTCTCCAATAATGGGTTTAAAATAAAAAACCATAACCAGATTCCTATACTCAGTAGCGCACCTGGCTCTATACTTCATTACTGACCTAAAAAATGGAAAATATCTATCCCTTCGTTTAGGCCCCAAGGATTCATGGTATTCAACGTATATATCCAAAAACTCTCTCTTTTAGAGAGAATCAGGTCTCTATTTCCTCCTCTAACGGGTTCCTCAACATGTTCAAGTGCAGTAAAACTGAAATTTGATGGGAGAACTTCTGACTTGTGTTTGTCGGCATAATGCCGGGGTATGCTATGGGTCTTGACCTTATTTTTAATGTTACGCATATGTTCTTGAATGTGGATTTTAAGCTGCCTTTTAGTCTTTCCCACATAACTCAAGCCACAACTACATGTAATTTTATATATCACATGATCTGTGGTACAAGTGACAGCCCGTTCAAGTGTGTATAACTTCCCATTATCGAATTTAAAACTGATTTTAATCCGATCTTGGAATTTGCAACAAATGCATTTATTGCAGGGTACACAACCAGATCTTTTATTCGCCAAAAAGTTTGAATTACCCGGATCTGATTTCTTTTTGTTCTGAAACCTACTAGGAGCAAGAACACTCTTTAAATTTCTGGCTTTTCGAAAAATTAGATACGGTTTAGGGGGTAAGTGGGGACCTAAAACGGGGTCTTTTTTGAGAATACCCCAATGGCGGTCCAGTATCTTCCTTACCAAATGGTTCTCTCTGTTGTACTTCGTGAGGAAAGGTCTATATTGTTGGGTGTTAACTTTCTTAGATTTAGGCACTAGAAGATCATCCCGGTTCCTGACAGATGCCTTCTGTCTCGCATCCTCTATCAACGGAAGGTCGTAGCCCCTTTCGATAAAACGGTCCAACAGTAACTTAGATTGTGTCCAATAATCTTGTAAATCGCTACAGTTGCGTCTGACTCTGAGAAACTGGGAATATGGTACCCCGTTCTTCCAAGCAGGAAGGTGACAGCTTGTGGAGGGAATGAAGCTATTCGCATCTACTGTTTTAAAGTGGGTTTTCGATTGAATCAATTTTCCTGGGGTCCCGATTAATTCAAGGTCTAAAAATTCAATTTTCACAGGGTCTGTTTTGTGAGTAAACCGCAAATTATAGTTGTTATTATTGATATATCGAATAAATTCAGCCATTTTTTCAGGTTCTCCAAGCCAAATGATCAATATATCATCTATATAACGTTTATACAAAAGGATATTTTCCTCGAATCCAGAACCGTATATGAAATTTACTTCCCACAGGTTCATAAATAAATTTGCGTATGATGGGCCAAATTTCGTCCCCATCGCCGTTCCCTGGGTTTGGAGATAGTAGTTACCATCATATTCGAAGAAATTATGCTCTAAAATGAACTTTATACAGTCCAATAAGAAGATAATATCTCTCTCTTCTACTCCTTGGTGGGTGGTCAGAGTTTCCCGAATGGCCTCCATTCCTTTTTCGTGAGGGATGGAGGAATACAGGGCTTGTACATCTATAGATAGCCAGGACATCTCCGTGGTCCACAACTGATCCTTCAATAAATGTAGTAAAGAAGTGGAATCCTTCAGGTGAGATTTATTTAACAACACATATGGTTGTAACTTGAGATCTACAAAATGTGATAGATTTGCAGTCAAAGAGTTTACACCTGCGACTATTGGTCGTCCTGGTGGATTGTCTTTGTTTTTGTGGACTTTTGGGATATGATAGAAGATGGGTATAGTTGGGAACCTCACGAGCAAATAATTGTACTCCTCAATACAGATACACCCCTCCTTCAACCCTCTATTGAGGAGCACATTAAGCTGCTCCAAAAATTCCCTCGAAGGGTTTCCACCCAAACGTGAATAAGTGGTTTCATCTAGCAAGATCTTAGCTGATTCATCCATGTACCTCTGTACATTCTGAACCACCACTGCTCCACCTTTATCTGCCTGTTTAATAATGGTCTCTTCATCTTTTCTCAACGATTTAAGAGCCTGTTTCTCCTGTGGGTTAAGGTTATTAGTAAATCTAGTGTTATGGACTTTAATCTTCCGAAAATCGTCTTTGACGGAATCGAAAAATATGTCCAGATTGCTCCCCCTGGACTCCACAGGGTAAAAGCGTGAAGGTGGGGCTACCAATGGTTGGGATTTTTTTGATGTAGGATATTCTGAACTCGGGTTCTTCAGGAAGTATTGTATTCACTAGAATATATATTTTTTTAGGTCTGTTCCTAAACTCTCGATCAGACCCAGACCTCATGTTTGACCTCGTTTGGTCTTTTTAAGGATAATCCTGTTTGTTTTGAGTTTTTTACTCAGACATACACTGGTATGTATTTTTTCCCTGAATAGCACCACTTATCCTCACACACCACCTTTCTCAACTCTGGCACTCATTAAATTCACCTATTGTCTTTTAACATAGTAACATAGTAACATAGTATCTGAGGTTGAAAAAAGACAATTGTCCATCGAGTTCAACCTATTTGTGGTCTCCTATGCATGATGATTTGACTAAAATTTCTGACTGATGCTGCTGTCAGCCGTTACATTTTATCCCTATTTATAGTAACTATAATGCATGACTATGCACCATACCCCTGGATATCCTTATCCATTAGGAATTTATCTAACCCATTCTTAAAGGTGTTGACAGATTCCGCCATTACAACTCCCTCGGGCAGGGAATTCCAAACACGTATTGTCCTTACCGTGAAAAAGCCTTTACGCCGTATTGTGCGGAATCTCCTCTCCTCTAACCTGAGCGAGTGTCCACGAGTCCTCTGTGTTGATCTAACCAAAAACAGGTCCCGCGCAAGCTCTGTGTATTGTCCCCTTATATATTTGTAGATGTTGATCATATCGCCTCTTAGTCTCCGCTTTTCCAATGTAAACATGCCTAGTCTTTCAAGCCTTTCCTTGTATTCCATCGTCTTTATGCCCTTAATTAGTTTGGTCGCCCTCCTCTGTACCCTTTCAAGCTCCAGGATATCCTTTTTGTAGTACGGTGCCCAGAATTGTACACAGTATTCAAGGTGTGGCCTCACTAGTGATTTATATAACGGGAGTATAATACTCTCGTCCCTAGCATCAATACCCCGTTTTATGCATGCTAATATCTTATTAGCCTTCTTTGCTGCAGTCCTACTTTGGGTACTACTGCTTAGCTTGCTATCTATGAGGACACCTAAGTACTTTTCCAGTACAGAATCCCCTAATTTTACCCCATTTAGTAGGTAGGTGTAATTTTTGTTCTTGTTACCACAGTGCATTACCTTACACTTGTCTGTGTTGAAGCGCATTCTCCATTTGGCTGCCCATGCTTCTAATTTAACTAAGTCGTTCTGAAGAGACTCGGCATCCTCCTCTGTATTTATAGCCTTACACAATTTGGTATCATCTGCAAAAATTGACACCATGCTCTCTAGACCTTCTGTTAGGTCGTTAATGAAAATATTGAACAATAGCGGTCCTAATACTGAGCCTTGCGGCACACCACTTATCACTTCAGTCCAAGTTGAAAAAGATCCATTAACCACAACGCGCTGCTTCCTATTATCTAACCAGTTTTTGACCCAAGTGCATATTGTGCTTCCTAGCCCTGATTCTTGTAGCTTGTAGATAAGTCTCATGTGTGGTACAGTATTGAACGCTTTGGCAAAGTCTAAAAAGATTACATCCACGTCTTTACCCTGATCTAGGTTTGCGCTTACTGTTTCATAAAAGCCAAGTAAGTTGGTTTGACAGGATCTGTCCTTCATAAACCCATGTTGATTCCTTTTAATGACCTTATTGGTTTCAAGGAACTTCTGAATACTATCTCTTAGAATACCTTCCAATACTTTCCCCACTATAGATGTAAGACTAACTGGTCTATAATTACCTGGTTCAGCTTTACTTCCCTTTTTGAATATAGGCACTACTTCCGCTATACGCCAGTATTTGGGAACCATACCTGATATAACTGAATCCTTAAAGATCAAAGATAGCGGTTTTGCCAGTTCAGAGTGAAGCTCCATTAGAACCCTTGGATGAATACCATCGGGCCCTGGTGATTTATTAATCTTTAAATGTTTTAATCAGTCACAGACTACTTCTTTGCTTAAATAAGTACCTATCAGTGTGATATTCTCATTATTGAGATTGTGTGTTAGTCCCTGAATTGGGTCCTCACGAGTGAATACTGTTGAAAAAAACTCATTTAGTGTGTCCGCTATGTCATAATCATTTTTGCTTAAGACTCCCAACTTGTCTTTTAAAGGGCCTATACTCTCCTTCTTTAATCTCTTGCTATAAATGTATTTAAAGAATTTTTTGGGATTTTTTGGGATTTGCTTTGCTTTCCTTTGCTACTAGTTTTTCAGTTTCTACTTTAGATTCATCATAAAAGTTTTTCACTATTTCAAGCTACTATAATAATGTTGTATCTATCCAATTGGTATGTATGGCTATCTTCTGTTTTACCTAGTACCACAACTGTACTTTGTATGGTCTAGTTATTGTATTTTATTATCTAGATTCAATACCCCTGAGGAAGTCCTACGGGACAAAACGCATTGGGTCCTTCGGATTGACATTCTGTTATACTGTCGAAGTTACAGCAACAAGGAATTACATCCATAATAGCTGTTAAGGTGTTGAATTCACCATGTCATTGAGCATTTTTAAAATGAATCAATTTGTTCTGAGTCTGTTAATAAATTTTTAAATTATCTGTTTGTCTAGATAATGATTAATGGTGTTCATTAATATTTCCTATATTTAGCGCCCTCAGAACTTGTTTTGTATATATATATATATATATATATATATATATTATATATTATGTGTATATATAGGTATATTATATAGATATATAATATATATGTATATGTGTCAGTATCTCAGTAGGGGAACCAAAAATGTGTGATTTAGAATTTTGGATAAGGGATACTCAGTCTGTATTAAGAACTGAGGTTGGTGGGGTGATGATTTGTTTACTAACTGTGGATGTGCTTGCAGCAGCCAATGATTCTCTTGGGCCCATACTTTCTTTTTACAAGCTCAGTAGAACCTCTCTTTGATCTCCAATTGCCTGAGTCATGTCTGCCAGACAGCGATCTAGATTAGAGGCCAAAGTACATTGTCACAATGGTCTGAAGATGAAGATCCGGTGCGTGGGTGTTTGCTGGAGAAGAGGATGCCACAGCAGGAAGGAAATTAGGTGGTCAGATGTAGTTCCTTTTCATGAAACCTGGAGCGCCAGAGGAGGCAAATGTAGCCTAGAGAGTCTGAGGAGATATACCTGGCGGACAAGGCTGCAGATCACTGACCAATGTAGACTGGAAGATTAAAGAGTGTTTGCTTGGCAAACTTGGCTGAAGAACACTGAAGAATGAAGATTGAAGACTGAAAAATGAATGCTTGGCAAATGTGACTGAAGAACACTGAAAAATTAAAATTGAAGACTGAAGAATAAATGCTTGCCAAGCGTGACTAAAGAACACTGAAGAACAAAGATTAAAAACTGAAGAATGAATGCTTGGCAAACGTGACTGAAGGAATAATTGGCTGACATGGCTGGAGAGCACTGCGGAACATTGAAGAATGAATGCTTGGCTGACGTGGCTGCTGAGCACTGCTGAACATTGAGAATGAATGCTTGCCGGACGTGGCTGGAGAGCACTGCTGTAGATCCGGGAACCCCTCTACGGTCACAGAGTACTCAAGGTCACCTCTCGGCTGGCAGCCAGCCACAGTCGACAAAACTGGAAGGATGGCCAGCATGAGTACAGTGGCAGGTTACAGGGTAGACTTGGAGAGCGGAACTGGAGACCCCTGGAGCTAGAGAAACAACCACAGGAATTTACTGAGGGATCACGGAGCTGGAGATTCTGCTCTTGGCAGTAACTTGAAGCACTGGCAGTGATACAG
This sequence comes from Pseudophryne corroboree, assembly GCF_028390025.1. NCBI lineage: Eukaryota > Metazoa > Chordata > Amphibia > Anura > Myobatrachidae > Pseudophryne > Pseudophryne corroboree. Next base: position 445,026,670 of record NC_086444.1, on the reverse strand, counting down.
TCTGGGCTGACCCTTTTTAAATGAGGAAGCTGCCTGGGATTGGCTGAATGAAACCCAGAACCTAACCATTGGCTACAGAGAAGTTTGGTCTCAAAAATGGCAGCCCCCAGTACAGCAGACACACAAGGGCATGCTCCCTCACCTGCCCAGTCACCCGTCTCCAGTACTCCAGATCCCGCACCAGACACTGCCGCCAGACCCACCGCACCTGACCTCAGTCGTGACCAGTTCCTCGCCGCCGTAGCACCGCCAGCAACCGAATGGGCAAGCCCGGGCCCTGACACCAGAGGTAAGTCCATGGTTTCTGACATATATTGGGCCACTCTATTTGTGTTTGCAATTTCATGTAATTCTGAAGAAATCCTGTTTAGCTGTGTTTATTGAACTCTCGTCAATGTTATCTGCATCTTATGGAATGTATGCAAAGATTGTGACATCTCTTCAACAGTTGGGATGGGTGGGGTTGTGGGTATTGGCTGTGGCTGCTGACATTGCTCTGTGTGCTTAATCCGTGCTTAATGCTGTCTTCTGCTGTGTTGTCTGCAGCCTTTGGTGTCTGGACTTCGGTAAGGATGATGTGGGTTGGTCTGTCTAAATCTTCAATCACAATTGGTGATGCTGTTGGTGTATTCTGCTGCAATGGTCTTGAAGAGAGGTAAGTACATGTCATTAATCAAGTTTTTTCTTACTTTTGTTCTGGTTTAATATACTACTAATTTGTTACATTGCATAATGTGACTTTTTACAAAGGTCACATAGTTAATGTTTGAACTATTACAAGACAATATTGCAGACTTGCACATGCCTGCTAAACCATGCCCTAATCTCTTTTTTGTTTACAGTTTTTTAGCCCTCACCAGCATCATCATCATCATCATCAGTTTCTGTGCATTGACTTTTGGGAGGTGCCTTTTTGTGGATGCATCAGTTGAGGAATCAAAAAAATATACATTTTTGAAAAGCCCTTTCTTGGATTTAAATAGAGGATTCTGTGTAAAAATGCACATAATTCTATAAAAAATATTACATTCCTTTGCTTTCTCAAACTACTGTGACATGAAACTGTATCTTATACAAACATAAAACACATTTGCAAATGTAAGTTCCTTTGGTACAGATGTATTCTCATGTTTGTTGTGCATCGGGGCATGCATGGCACAGAATAGCGGGAGAGTGTGTAAGAATGCATGAGCTATCCATTAACTTAACATAGAGGAACCGAGTGGTCTAATTAAGCATGACATACCTAAATGCATCTGCATCGCAGTAGTGCTGGGAAATGCTGCATACTGCAGCAACAAAGGATGAGGACACATCTGTATGCATGAAAAACACATCAGGATGTTGTTTTAAGATTGGACACTACAGTTACAGAAAAAGTATATGGCATTCATGACAGAGTAATACAATGTGTTCATAATTATTTAGTTTACAGTACTTTTAAAATAATTTTGTTTCCTTATTCCCCAGCTGCAGTATGGGTGGATGAACAGTCCATGTCCTCAATATGTGTCCCTGAGAAGATTTGAGGTGGGATGACTTGCTTCAACTCTTCCTCAAATGAAGTGTACTGAACGTAGCCTGCTTGGCCACCCGCTGTCTAACTGTTGTCACACAGCTCTTAGCAATTTTTCTTTTAAGCACCCTCTTGACATCAGAGAAGTGCTTTTTACAATTATCAACCCAGCGCTTGCAGGAACTCACAGCATTTACTGTCTGCCAAACCCTCTGCCAAAAATCCTTCTCGTGGGATGGGGATGTGTGGTGTTGCTCTGCCCCCAGCGGCAGTGGCGGTTCTTGCCACGGGCAAGCGGTACTTTTGCCCGGGGCGCCGCCTTCCGGAGGGCGCCGGCGACATCCGGAGGGCGCCACACCAGGGCAAGATCCGCCACTGTGCCCCCCGCAGTGCCCTGCTGTGCCCCCCCGCTTTGAAGGGAACCAGACGCGTAGCGTCTAGTTTCCCTTCATTGAGAGGACCTTAGTTGTGCGGTGCGCAATGACGTCATCGTGCACCGCACAGCAAAGGTCCTCTCCATGAAGGGAAACAACGCTACGGTCTAGTTTCCCTTCGTGTAGAGGACCTTTGCTGTGCGATGCGCGATGACGTCATCGCGCACCGCACAGCATAGTGGCACAGACACTAGGGGTCATAATTGACCTCTAGTGTCTATGCTGTTCTATGGGAGAGACGTAATAACATCTCTCCCATAGATCGAAGAGAAGAGAGGAGAGGAGAGGAGAAGAGCGGCGCCGCCGGCGGAGGGGGTCTGGATCAGGAACGGGGATGGTAAGTATACTTTTTATTTATTTTTTTCTTTTCTTTCAGCGTCATGACCACGCCCCAATTGAAGCCACGCCCCCATATTTTGCCCGGGGCGCCACAAGTCTTAGAACCGGCCCTGCCTAGCGGCATCTCATGCACTGGTAAAATGGCATTCACCAGTGCACATTTTTCTGCATAGGAAATGCACACATTGCGCCTAGTTTTAGTTTAGCATGGGGCACTGTCAGTGATACCGCTTTCACATCGCAAACCCAGATTGGACCCAGCTTTTGAACCTGGGTCTGACGCGGGTATGAGCATCTTCAGACCCTTTCACATTGCAGTTTCAACCTGGGTTGGTGCCTTTCACACAGAACCCGGGTCACCCATGTTAAACACTGTGATGTGATGTGATTTAAAATGGACTTTTCTGGCTCACATTGATGAGGTTTCAAAGGAAATAAAATTAGGTGCTGGGGACTGCTCTGAGCAGACACATACACAGCCAGTCAGCACCTTTTTCTGAGACCCGGGTGGAATATCCCAGGTCAGAGGCTTTCACACTGCACAGCGACCTGGTTCCGACCTGTGTTTAACCCTTCTTTTAAACCGGGTTGAAATGCAGGGTTGCTCGACCCGGGTTATTCACTTTGACACCTTCACACTGCACCTTGACCCGGGTCGACCCGGCAACAACTCGGTAATAACCTGGGTTATTTTGGCAATGTGAAAGGTGTGTAATACCCTTTTCACACTGCCAATGCCGGATCCCACCCGGGAATTGGAAATGGGTCCTTCCCGGGTGGTATCTGGCATTGGACGCTACTGCTGGCTTCCCCAACCTGGCAATATGCCAGGAGGGTTGCCATAGCGGCGGGGGGCAGAGCTGGCAGTGGGGCGGAGGCAGAGCTGGCAGCGGGATGGAGGCAGAGCTTGCAGCGGGACGGAGGCAGCGCTGGGAGATGAGCTCATCTCCGCGCCGCCTCTCCCTGTTGTAGTGAACGGGTCCTGGATCGCATTGACCCGGGAGCCCGTTTACGCTGCCACTGACCAGGTATTCAACCCAGGAATAACACTGCTTTATTCCTGGGTTGAATTACTGGGTCAGACGACCCGGGATTTCGATTTTGACACTTTCACACCCCACGCCAACCCGTGTTGACCCGGCAATACGCCGGGTTGATACCGGGTTATTTGTGCAGTGTGAAAGGGGTATGAGTGACAGAGAGAAACCCATATGTGAGAGCTGTATAGTATATAACAAAGTCATCAGCTATTTTCCAAATCAGACTGCAGAGCAACAGCACCAATTGAGGCAGCATATACAGATGTGAGTAGTCCAATGGAAGTAAAGTTAGTGATTGGATACAGATACTTCGTGACATTCATAGATGACTTCACAAGAATGACACGTGTACTTCAGAGAGAAAGAATATTTCAGACTACAAGTGACTGAGGAAGATAGATGTATTTAGCTTAAGCAGTGTCAGCCATTTTGTTAAGTAGCAGCCATGATGTAGTGAAGTAGAAGTATGCTTTGCTGGATAAATCATAATAAGGCTGACATTTCACAGTTAGTATGTTCTGTGTGAAGCAAGGTCATAGCTATAGTCTTGAAAATATGTTATTAGACAGCCTCTTGTGTTTAGACTTCGTGTGAAGGACACGTAGGAGGGTGTCAGCCTGAGAGGAATAATGAGAAGAGATTATTGTTTTGAAATGTGACGTGTATCAAGTGTTCATGCAAGTACCTTTTTCTCTATATAATGTCATGCTGAATAAAGTAAAGGCAGTCTCATTTGGTGGACATAATTGCATGTGTTGTCTGCTTCCTGGGATTACCAATGCATTAGTAACCAACCGGTATCATACAGACGATTGAAGGGACTTGCTAGAAGAGGATTATCTCCGACAAGACGTATAGAGTATCAAAGCAATCACAGACTTGAAACCATGAGATCTGCTAATGGAGGAGAATATCTAAACAGAGAGATGGGGCCGTATGTAATGAAGTCGGACTTGGCAAGAGGTACGGATTCCCAGACAAACTCAGATGTTTTGCTAAAGTGGCAATCATGTACAAGGCAAAACAATGATTGCTGCTTTAAAAAAAGTCTAAGTTCAGACAGTGAGTGAACAAACCATACACTAGTAGAAAGAGCAAGATGTATGCTGAAGGATGCAGTCCTAGACAGTTTTGGGTAGAGGCCATGTCCGAAGCAGTTTTTCAAAAACCATACTTCTACAGTTGTTCTACAGGACATAACAACTATTGAAGCATGGGCAAAGAGAAAACCAAATGTAAAACATCTCAGAATTTTGGGAAATATGGCCTATGAACATGTACCAGTGAACCTTAGGATGTCCAGAAGTCAAAGTCAAGATCCAGCTGTTGTGAGTGGAAGTCCAAAATAAACAAAAGGACTTTGCAAGTCACAAGTGTGGAAGACAACAAGAATTGTGAGACTGTCAGCAGTTCTGAGTTCATGAGTTAAGAAACTGTTTCCATGCTGTCAGTGAATGGACTATTACTGATATGTCTACCAAGAGCCCCAGACCAAAGTCAAATAACTTGTTGATGTTTTATTAAATGCTTCCTACCTTTCTTTCAGGTTGCTACAGAAAATCTTTAAATGTTTGTATAACATGGAGAAGCTTGTAGGGTTGGTGTTGAAAGTGGAATGTGCTACTGCGCAGGCCTCATATTAATCCTCCAGGGAGGCTCCATTGCCTGTATAGCCCCCAACCTAAGTACTCCATATAAGTGTTGGACTGGCCCACAGGGGTACAGGGGAAACCACCGGTGGGCCCCACTGCCTGCCCGCCCCCCTCCCCACCTCCTCTATGGATCAAGGTTCCAGACTGTGCACTTGAATTATACATTACATGTGTTACCTTATACTGCACAGAACTATTTTGTCTTTTCTACAGTGCATTGCTGTTATTAATCTGGTACATTATCATGCATACACTAGCAGTATTTACTATATAAATATATTAAGGACCTAGACCATGCACTCCCTAATGGTTAGCCAAGCCTCTGTGGAGGCTGGACACACCCCCTCTGGAGAGTGGCCACACTCCTGAACATGGGCCCCTATCACTGCATCCCCCCGGCTGGCCCTTCATGCCCCAGTTCGGCACTGCTCCATATACATGGTACCATCTTGTCACAATGTTAGAGCACAACAGTGAGAGACTTAGCTCCAGAGATACCTGGAATCCCAATGATTAGAATACCGACACAGGCTATTTTAGAAAGCTAACCCTGATCCCTAACCCCCTAACCCACCTTTCTTGCAGCCTAAACCAAACTGTACTCTTCCTGCAGGCTAACCAAACCCTCCCCAGTGCTGCCTAACCCTAACCCCCCCTCCCTGCAGCCTAAACCTAAGCCTCCCTCACCCACAGCCTAACCCTAAACCTCAACAGGGGTGCCTAACCCTACTCCTCCTCGCAGCCTAACCCTAATCCTCCTCCCTGCATCCCAACCCTAACCCTCCCCCCACAGCCTAAACCTAAACCCCCGCCCTACGGCTTACCTGTATGTATGTTGGGATCCTGGCGCCAGCATTCAGAGTAGTGTCAGGATTCCGGCTTCTGTATTTTGACTGCCGGGATCCTGACTGGATTCAGGCAGCGGGAAAGGAGTGTTACGGAAGTTAGCAATAGTTTACTTACCAAATTGGTGTCGGATTCCCATGCGCCGGGTATCCTTCCGTTACAGTTTAACTGGTTGCTGTGAAATTACCAAAATCAATCTCTTTTGAATATGTTTTTTGTATATTGTTTGATAAATGTAATAATGCTGATAGTTATGTCTCTAAAATACATGACTTTGTTCAGACTATATGGCTCAAATGCATTTATTTTATTCATTCACATGTAAAATGAAAAAACTTTATAGGAGAACAAAATACAAATCTTATAATCATAAAACAAAAGAAAAATATTTAAAAAATACAGGTTTAAGCACACATACACATGTAGCAAACAATGATTATCACATTGAGCCATTCATGAATAACTATTTTGTATCCTTAACATAACTTAAAATCATTATGTTTTGCTTATAGTACAAGTACTGATCACTTGTCTACGCTTTTTGCACAGCTATTAATTCATAATATGCTATGCATATGTACTTACCATCTGTCGGGCTGCCATATGCAGGAGGGGGCAACCAAAATGGTACAACAGGGGGCATAGCCTCATCATGGGTGGGCGGTATGGGGGGCGTGGATGCGTGATCATGTCATCGTGGCCTCGGCCCTCATTATTCAAAGCCAAGATTACTGGCGGGTGACAGGACTATAATGACGCGATTCCCTGCCAGTGGTATTTTGCCTAAAATAGTAAAAAATAGTATTTTACAAGCCCTGGAATGCTGACACTTGTAGGATTGCAAGTACCAGCTTAGCTAAGGCTAAATTCTTGTACAACCATTTTTGCAGTATGATATTATAAAATTACATGTCTAACAAAAAACATGACATAACTAGCTTTTATTTACAGTAGATGTTATCAGGCATTAGCCAGTGCATTCATTTATGTACATATCCTCAGCTTACATGTCACACAGTGACTCTTTTGCAGCATAATACTGTATCTTCCACTTTCCTCTGGTCTTACTCCAGTGAGTTTGAAATAAACTTCTCCTTTATTTGTGTCTCTCGACAAAGTCAGACGTCCCTCAATGGATGGAGCGAATAATTTATATTCATCATATCCGATTCTTCCCAACCACTCCAGACCTTTCCCTGGAGCTTGGCGGATCCAGTGTATTGCCAATATCTTAGAGCTGTCAGTGAGGGAGAAACCGGACACTTTACAGGACAATTCCAGGGTCTGTGATGGTTTCACAGTTCCAGGGCCAGACTGTGTTATTGTGATCTGGGAAGTGACACCTGTAAATAAACAGAATACAGTACATAAGGTCAGTTATTTCTAAAAAATGTATCTGAAAACTTCATCTCAATAAGAAAATCATCTTACTCGTACATTGTACTAAAAACAGAATATGGAGAAACCACAGGAGATGCTTCATGTCTGTGCTGAGAAGTTAGAGAGATACTCAGGATCTGATTGCACGGACTCTGCTCAGTGGACATTTCCTGGACCCTGCTCTCTATATAAGAATGAATGTCTATGAATTTATTTGCATACATTATAATCTGAGTAAGGAGAGAGGATTACATAAATCCAATGAAACAGACACAACCGAAGCTGATTCCTAACAGTTGTGTTTGTAAAAGATGATGAATGATAAATAAATACTAAACAATATACGTAACCTATATTCTCATGTATTAAATTCCTATTTCCCTATAGATTGTAAGCAGGGGCGGTGCAAGGTTTCTGGGCAGCCTAGGCATAGCTTTGGCCTATTGCCCCCTGCACCCAATTGCATAAAAATTGTCCTATTGGAGGGCACATTAAACATAAAAAGTACAAATTACATTAAAAATGTTTGATCAATTGGTCACTTTGTACAGTTTGAGTTCTCACAAATAGTATGAGTTGTGTTGTACTGTATATTATGTACATTATCTCTGGTGATGGGGCAGCAGGGACTGTACAAGAATGCACATTTGTGGATGCAGTTCCCTGTTGTGTACATCCAGCAGCAGTAATAATATATTGCAGAACTTAAGACTAGAGATGAGCTGGTTCAGTTCCCTGAGAACCGAATCCTACCGGACTTCACTACCCGAGCCCAGTTCTGAGTAAGGCTCGAGTTCTCCTGCCTGTCTTGGAAACCAGAACGAGGCAAAACGTTATCATCCCGCTGTCGGATTCTCGCGGGTTTTGGATTCCATATAAGTCACCATGTGTCGCCACCATTTTCACTCCGGCATTGGAGAGTGTAGAGAGAGGACGTGTCTCTGTCCTCAGTGTCCTGCATCAGTTCAGTGTTAGTGTCTTGTGCTACATCTGTCCAGTCACAGTGGTGGTGTCCTCTGCTGCCATGTGTCAAGTACTGCTGTATAAGTCCAGTCCCGTGGTGCTGTGTTGTGCTGCATCAGTCCAATGGTGGTGTCTTGTGCTGCATCAGTCCAGTCACAATGGTGGTGTCCTCTGCTGCCATATGTCCAGTGTTGCTGTATAAATCCAGCCCAGTGGTGCTGTGTTGTGCTGCATCAGTCCAGTGGTGGTGTGTTGTGCTGCATCAGTTCAGTCACAGTCGTGGTGGCCTCTGTGTCCCTGTGCTGCCGTATATGTCCAGTGGTACTGCCGTATATGTCCAGTGATACTGCCATATATGTCCATTGATACTGCCGTATATGTCCATCGGTACTGCCGTATATGTCCAGCGGTACTGCCGTATAATTCCTATGATTCTGCCGTATAATTCCAGTGGTACTGGCGTATAAGTCCAGTAATCCTGCCGTACAAGTCCAGTGATCCTGCCGTATAATTCCAGTGATCCTGCCGTACAATTCCAGTGGTACTGGCATATAAATCAAGTCCAGTGATACCGCCGTATATGTCCAGTGATACTGCGTATATGCAATGGCATAACTAGAAATTTTTCTCCCCCAAGCCAAAACATTCTCCGGCACACCGCAATGTCTGTGATACATTATGCCACACACTGAAATGTCCATGATACATTATGCCACACACTGCAATGCACCTGAGACATTATACCACATACCACAATGCCCGTGATATAGTATGCCACACACCATAATGTCTGTGACACATTATGACACACACCGCAATGTCCATGATACATTATGCCACACACCGCAATGCCCATTAGACATTAATTCCTACAGTAAGGCTTCTAATTACTTCTAAATTACCTGCTCATTGCCAGGGGTTTCATGCTCTTGGTTCCATGCACGGTGCCAGGGGTTTTCATGCTCAGGGTGTCATGCTCATTGCCAGGGGTTTCATGCGGTAGGTGTTATGCTTGTTGCCAGAGGTATCATGTGCTGGGTTTCAAGCTTGTTGCCAGGGGGTAATATTCGTTGCCAGGGGTTTCATGCACTGCGTGTCACGCTCGTTGCTAGGGGGTAATGCTTGTTGCCAGGGATTTCATGAGCTGGGTGTTGTGCTTGTAACCAGGGGGTAATGCTTGTTGCTAGGGCTGTGCTCCCAGTGCCACATACCTGTATGCCCCCAGTGCCAGATATTCCCCCACAGTGCCAGATACACATATGCCCCCAGTGCCCCATATGCCCGCACAGTGCCAGCTACACACATACCACCAGTGCCAAATATGCCCCCCATGTCAGCTACACATATACCCCCAGTGCCAAATATGCCCACCCAGTGCCAAATATGCCCCCCCAGTGCCAGCTACACATATACCCCCAGTGCCAAATATGCCCCCCCCAGTGCCAGCTACACATATACCCTCAGTGCCAAATATGCCCCCCTGTGCCAGGTACACATATACCCCCAGTGCCAAATATGTGTTAGGTTCCTGGTGCTCAGAACAAGGGAGATGTTATGAAGTGAGTCCAGAGCACCAGGACGTAATGCTGGGAAAGGGGAATGGAAAGGGAATAGCCCCTGGCGCCCTATCTCCGTTGTCTCGCCCGTGCTGTCAGTACACTCTTGCGAGACTATGGTTGCTTGAGCCCATGGCAGCCGTGTTTGAAGGGCGGATTACATCTGCCCAACTTTGATGCCCCCTCAGGTCTTAATGAGAGACAAAGAGTGAACCGAGACAGGGTGATAACAAGGGGCCCTCTTACTAAACAACAAGGCCAGGGGCTACTAACAAACCTAAAACCAAAGTATGTGTGGCTTGCCGCCAAAGGAAAAGAACAAAAAAGGAAATGCTGACCACACGCCGACACAATACTTTTGTGTACCGGCGGTGACAGCATAAGCAGAACCCTCTGCAAACTGCAGAGCCGCTACTCATGGAACCGGTATGAATACTGGCAAACAGATAGGAACCCTCAATGCTGCCGACACAGACTCTCAGAACTGGAGGACAGACAGAATCCCAAACGACAGACCGGTGGACACCAAGAAGCCAGAAACTCGACCAGGCATAGGCAAAGCCACAGGACTTCTGGACAGGAACGCTTTACGGCAGGACACGGGATCAGACACAGGAATCGACACAGGGACTGACACAGGAATCGACACAGGAATCAGCTCGACAGACACTGCTACACAGGAGCTCTGGAACTGGCAGGAACAAGCTCAGAACTCAAGCAGACTGGAAACCTAGAAATATCACCAGCGTCTGTGAATTGCACTGAGCCAGCATATAACAGAGATGCCTAATTAATGATGTCATGCAGCTGCCCTGTTGCATGACTCCAACCTGACAAGATGCAATTAGCAGCCAGGTGAGGCTGAACACATGGGAACAAGCTGCAAATACACAGACTCACCAGCGGCAGCAGACAAGAGTATTCTTAAACAGAGAAATGGGAAATCCTGGCCTGCAAGACAACTTAATAAACATAAAATAGGAATAAACCACTACCTGTGGTTCATAACAGTATCCCCTCCTTAAGGGTGAGCTCCGAGCACCCCATGACACCCACGGGGAACATAAACAGAAGTATAACATAAAATACATAACCAAAATGCAAAAATGGAAATGAGCCAAAGCCGTGGCTCATAACATTACCCCCCCCCCTTGAGGAGGGGTCAAAGGACCCCAAAATTCAGACAAGAAAAACAGAAACAAACTGTAACAGCTTGTAACAGTGCCCTCCCCTTGATGGTGGCCACTGGACACAAGACTAGGAAAAAAATAATATTTTTTTATTTAACAAGGCAAGAGTCAATAATCATTTCTTTTTCTTCTTCTTATTTTTACAAAGTTCTTGAGGTCTGACCAAGGTAATTCCCCAAACATTGTCTGAACTGATGGTACCTCCCAGCAAGGCTGGGTTCAAATCAGAGATTGGTTTCTTAACCTTGGGAGCTGAACTTTCAGGCAAAGTACTATTATAAGAAGAAGACAGAAAAGCACATCCTGCAGTCAACACAACGGGCTGAGACTCCTGTGCCGAGTTTACAGTATTTGGTGGACTCTCAGCAGACAAGACGGGTGACTTAGAGGAACCTGAACCAATTTCTTTGGAACCATATCTTTTAATAATTGCATCACTGAATGCTGGGGGATCCTGAAGAATGGGATCTTCAGCTTTCATTAGGCTGGTCGCCCACTCAAAAGGCTCTCCTCTAAAGGAATAAATCAGATAGAGCACAAGGTTCTCTGAAGTGATGCCCAGAAATGGTCTAGACAACATAATAATGTAATAGTGTTTGAAAAGCGCCAGAAATTGGGCTAAGTCCCCATCAAAGATTATGGATGTTGAGATATCAACAGAGTCAGGATCTGTTTCCTTCCCATCTGACTGACTGGAGTGCTTTGCTAGGACCTGGTCACTATTGACCTTACTCGAAGCTGAGACTCTCTGAACCCCACCTGGGGCAGTGACTTTCTGAACCCCACACGGGGCAGTGACTTCCTGAACCCCACCCGGGGCAGTGACTTTCTGAACCCCTCCCGGGGCAGTGACTTTCTGAACCCCACCTGGGGCAGTGACTTTCTGAACCCCACCCGGGGCAGTGGCCTCTGGGAACCCCGCTGGGGTCAGCACCTTGGATTCTGTTACTGGGACCGAGCTGTCGGCCTCCCCCACTGGGACCGAGCCATCGGCCTCCCTAACTGGGACCGAGCCATTGACTTCCTTCACAGGGACTGAGCCATTGGCCTCCCTCTCTGAGTCGATAATTATCGAAACTTCTCCCGGGACTATGACTTCCGTGACTTTTGCTGAAGCTATAACCTCCAGCACCTCCACTACTGCTACGCCTCTTAAGTTCTTTCCTGGGGAAGCGACCTCTAGACCCTTCTTAGAGGCTGCGTCTCTCGAGACCCCACTTGGGGATATTACTTCAAATATCCCTTCTGGGGTTTTGCTTCTCGAGTTCCCTTCTAGAACTATGGTTTTAGATACCCTTTCTGGGGTTGCGCTTTTCAAGTCCCTACCTGGGGTAACAGCTTCTGAGACCCCTTCTGGTATGGACACCTGAACTATAATATTTGATGTCCCTCTATAAGCTTGGGCATCGGGTACCGCTCCAGCACTCTGGGCATCGGGTACCGCTCCAGCACTCTGGGCATCGGGTACCGCTCCAGCACTCTGGGCATCGGGTACCGCTCCAGCACTCTGGGCATCGGGTACCGCTCCAGCACTCTGGGCATCAGGTACCGCTCCAGCACTCTGGGCATTGGGTACCGCTCCAGCACTCTGGGCATCGGGTACCGCTCCAGCACTCTGGGCATCGGGTACCTCTCCAGTACCCTGGGCTACGGGCACCACTCAAGGACCCTGGGCTACGGGCACCACTCCAGGACCCTGGGCTACGGGCACCACTCCAGGACCCTGGGCTACAGGCACCACTCCAGGACCCTGGGCTACGGGCACCACTCCAGGACCCTGGGCTATGGGCACCACTCTAGGACCCTGGGCATCGGGCACCACTCCAGGGGCTTGCAACTCTGCTTCAACAGGAACCTCAAGAGAGGAGAGAAACATTCTCTTTTGATTCCTGAATCTATAATGGGGCTCCCTTGCCCAAGGACCCCAATTATAGGACAGAGAGCTTTTTAGTGTGGGTTGTGTGACAAGTACCTCTGCCACAGTAGAGACAGGAGTAGGTCTTGTATCCTGACTCAACTTGGCCAGAGGGCAAGACTCGTCACCACACTTTGGCTTGCGCAACTCACAGGTCTGCAGATAGTGGCCTAAACCCCCACAATATAGGCATAAGTTTAAGTTTCTGCGACGCAGACGCTCCTATTCTGAGAGCCTGGGCCGCAGAAAACTTTTAAACCTTTTCTCTTCAATTAAACCAGAGGATTCTCTTGTCACCATACTGTGAACAAGAGTCTCTTTAGAGATAGATGTACTCTCAACGACTTCTGGCAAGATGAGCAAGATTTTAGTCAGAAGGTTTTGCAGTTGCTTTAGGGATTGCTGCAAAACTTCTAGTCGCTCTGGTCTCAAAGCACTGAAAGCAGAGTTCAGGGCTGCGAGAGATGCCTGCAGGGCTTGCATAGTAGACATAGGAGGATTTAAAACTAGACAAGACAAGGCAAGACTAGACAAGGCAATACTAGACAAGGCAAGACTAGACTAGACAAGGCTAAATTTTTAAACTAGACAAAACAAGACTGTTTTTTTTTTTTTTAAAATACCGGACTGGATTCTGCACACTGAGTTCTAGACAGGACTGGATTCTAAACACCGGATTGGATTCTGCACACTGAATTCTAGACAGGACTGGATTCTAAACACCGGATTGGATTCTGCACACGGAATTCTAAACAGGACTGGATTCTAAACACCGGATTGGATTCTGCACACTGAATTCTAGACAGGACTGGATTCTAGACTAGACACTGGACTGGGCCAAAAAAGTAAAAAAAGTTTTATTTCTTTTTTGTGGTTGGGCTGGTGATAATGTTAGGTTCCTGGTGCTCAGAACAAGGGAGATGTTATGAAGTGAGTCCAGAGCACCAGGACATAATGCTGGGAAAGGGGAATGGAAAGGGAATAGCCCCTGGCGCCCTATCTCCGTTGTCTCGCCCGCGCTGTCAGTACACTCTTGCAAGACTATGGTTGCTTGAGCCCATGGCAGCCGTGTTTGAAGGGCGGATTACGTCTGCCCAACTTCGATGCCCCCTCAGGTCTTAATGAGAGACAAAGAGTGAACCGAGACAGGGTGATAACAAGGGGCCCTCTTACTAAACAACAAGGCCGGGGGCTACTAACAAACCTAAAACCAAAGTATGTGCGGCTTGCCGCCAAAGGAAAAGAACAACAAAGGAAATGCTGACCACACGCCGACACAATACTTTTGTGTACCGGCGGTGACAGCATAAGCAGAACCCTCTGCAAAACACCAGTGACAGAAATAATAACGGAATACAGCGGCCTAGGCCGACGGACGCGGCAGAGCCGCTACTCACGGAACCGGTATGAATACTGGCAAACAGACAGCAACCCTCAATGCTGCCGACACAGACTCTCAGAACTGGAGGACAGGCAGAATCCCAAACGACAGACCGGTGGACACCAAGAAGCCAGAAACTCGACCAGGCATAGGCAAAGCCACAGGACTTCTGGACAGGAACGCTTTACGGCAGGACACGGGATCAGACACCGGAATCGACACAGGGACTGACACAGGAATCTACACAGGAATCAGCTCGACAGACACTGCTACACAGGAGCTCTGGAACTGGCAGGAACAAGCTCAGAACTCAAGCAGACTGGAAACCTAGAAATATCACCAGCGTCTGTGAATTGCACTGAGCCAGCATATAACAGAGAGGCCTAATTAATGATGTCATGCAGCTGCCCTGTTGCATGACTCCAACCTGACAAGATGCAATTAGCAGCCAGGTGAGGCTGAACACATGGGAACAAGCTGCAATTACACAGACTCACCAGCGGCAGCAGACAAGAGTATTCTTAAACAGAGCAATGGGAAATCCTGGCCTGCAAGACAACTTAATAAACATAAAGTAGGAATGAACCACTACCTGTGGTTCATAACAGTATCCCCTCCTTAAGGGTGAGCTCTGAGCACCCCATGACACCCACGGGGAACATAAACAGAAGTATAACATAAAATACATAACCAAAATGCAAAAATGAAAATGAGCCACAGCCGTGGCTCATAACAATATGCCCCCCAGTGCCAGGTACACATATACCCACCCAGTTCCAAATATGCCCCCCAGTGCCAGGTACACACCCTCCCGAGTCCCCGGGCTCCCCTGCTGCTGCAGCGGCGTGTCTGTCAAATGAAGTGCCGGTTAGTGAGCCAATCAGGGCTCATGAACTGGCACTTCATTTAACAGACACGCCGCTGCCGCCGGAGACCCAGGAGGGACACACAGGAGAGGCGCGCACTGTGCCCTCCGTGTCCTTCCCAAAACAGCAGCAAATGGCGGTGGCTGCCACGCAGCCTTGCGCCTCCAAGCTACCGCAGTGGCTGCAGGCCCCTAGTTATGCCACTGGTATATGTCCATTGATACTGCGGTATATGTCCATTGATACTTACGTATAATTCCAGTGATTCTTCTGTATAATTCCAGTGATCCTGCCATATAATTCCAGTGGTACTGGCATATAAGTCCAGTCCAGTGATACTGCCATATATGTATGTCCATTAATACTGCTGTATATGTCCAGCGGTACTATCGTATAAATCCAGTGATCCTGCCATATAATTCCACTGATCCTGCCATATAATTCCACTTATCCTGCCGTATAATTCCAGTGGTACTGGCGTATAAATCCAGTGATCCTGCCGTATAATTTCAGTGGTACTGTCGAGTGATACTGCCGTATATGTCCAGTGATACTGCCGTATATATCCAGTGATACTGCTGTATATGTCCATTGATACTGCCGTATATGTCCAGCGGTACTGGCGTATAAATCCAGATCCTGCCATATAATTCCAGTGGTACTGGCGTATAAGTCCAGTCCAGTGATCCTGCCGTATCCACTCCTAGATGGGCCAATTGTTTGTGTCGCTTAGCTTAGTCATACAGTTACCTCATTGCTCCTCTTTTTCTTCTTTGTATGATGTGCTGTTTGGGGCCTAGTTTTTTTAAGTACCATCCTGTCTGCCATTGCAGTGCCACTCCTAGATGGGCCAGGTGTTTGTGCCGCACACTTGTGTCGCTTAGCTTAGTCATACAGCAACCTCATTGCAATTCTTTTTCTTCTTTGCATGATGTGCTGTTTGGGGCCTATTTTTTAAATCTACCATCCTGTCTGCCACTGCAGTGCCACTCCTAGATGGGCCAGGTGTTTGTGCCGCACACTTGTGTCACTTAGCTTAGTCATACAGCCACCTCGGTGCAACCTTTTGGCCTAAAAACAATATTGTGAGGTGTGAGGTGTTCAGAATAGACTGGAAATGAGTCGAAATTAATGTTATTGAGGTCAATAATACTGTAGGATCAAAATTACCCCCAGATTCTGTGATTTTAGCCATTTTTCATTTTTTTTTCAAAAATCATCAAGATCCAAAACCAACACCAAAACATGAAAGGGTGGTTTTGGCAAAACCCATCCAAAACCAAAACACGAGTGGGGAATTAGAACCAGAACCAAAACCAAAACACAAAACACGAAAAGTGCCAGCCGCACATCTCTACTCAAGACCCACAAATAACATACAAATAAGCTCTGTGCAGCAATACTGTATTTCTAAATTGGCTATTATGCCACTCTAAGGACCTCCTGCTATTCCCCCTATGATTTCTATCCCTCTAAGCTGGGTGTCTCAAATAAAATATCTTGGTATAGTTGTTAATAATATATCTCTTCTGATTATTGCAATCTTAATCTTGTACCCTTATTGGCATATATTAAGGATAGGTCTAAAACGTGGGGTAAGCTTCTATTAACAGTCACTGGATGAGTCAACTTAATTAAAATGGTGGTGCTTCCTAAACTCTTATACATTTTACAGCAGTCCCCGGTATACAGTATCTTTATTCGTCTTTTTTTAGGAAGTTGAATAGTATACTTAGCTCATTTATATGGGCTAATAAATGTCCCTGGATCAAGTTAGACCCTCCCTAATTTTAAGCTATACTATTTTGCTGCGCAACTTGCGCATGTCAGGACATGGGTTCAGGATAATTGTGAGAATTCCCTTAATTTTGCTTTTACAAGACAACAGGTACAGAGATGTACACCTGCGCAATTACTGCTAAGTGACAAGATATCTACTCGATGCCCTTCTATTATAGCTCAGGCACTTATAATTTGGCATACTGTAATGCTCAGGCCCTGGTTGGGTTCTCTGAATTGGATCCGGAGACTTCTCTCTGGTACTCCAGTCAGCTTGCATTGTTGAGAGCCATAGATGGACAATAAAGAGTACTTTAATTTAAAAAAACTCCCTGTGTTTTATATAATTTATTATTGCTAGGTATTTATATAGCGCACACATATTCCGCAGTGCTTTACAGTGGGTACTATGCTGTTCATAATTATTAATTTTATTTTGCTTCATACTGGTACACACTATGTTTAATTTTTTTGCTTTTCTTACAACATACCTTACTTGCTGGTCATATGAGCGAAGACAAATGGAGTGAGATAAGCCTTTGGATTTTTATTTTATTTATCATTGTCTCTTTAGATATCATAGGGTGATTTGTTCATCTAATCATACTGGACATTAGTAGGTGCTCTTTCCACTTTCCTTGGTTCTATGTTTTATTTTGTGCTTCACAATATACTGTGTTAGATCACCCACTCATTCAACTGAGGAGTGTCACTTATATTTACAGTTTAATCATATCCATAATTCATCACTTGGCATACAGTATGTGAATTGGAACTACTGTGCACTTTTCTCCATAATCTTTATTTAAAATGGTGTTTTAAGAGTAAAGAAAACATGTAACCCCCTACCACAATATAACATATCCCAGCATGGAGTTGCATTACTTGAAGCAATGGGACAAGCGAGAAAAGCGTGGGTCCTCTCCCTTAGGTACAACAGCCCCATGCTGAAAGCATTAGGACTCCTCCCAACAATCCTGCTAATATGTATTGGGATAATGGTCTAAAATAGTATAAAAAAATGTATATGGTACTACTGATAGCAGCAAGTCATGGCAGCCATTATCAACTTGGATATAATGGTTTCCAGAGCATGCTGTTACTTGCAGAACAGTTTTGATGTAGATGTTATCTGTCAATAGCCAGTGACTTTGTGTATATGTCCTCAGTTTACATGTCACACAGTGACTCTCTTGCAGCATAATGTCTTCCACTTTCCTCTGGTCTCATCCCAGTGAGTTTGAAATAAACTTCTTCTTTATTTGTGTCTGTGTCTCTGGACAGAGTTAGTCGGCCCTGTACAGATGTGCCATAATATTTGTTTTCGTTATAATATATTGCTCCCAGCCATTCCAGCCCTTTCCCTGGAGCTTGGCGGATCCAGTGTATTGCCCATATATTAGAGCTGTCAGTGAGGGAGGCACCGGTCACTTTGCAGGACAATTCCAGGGTCTGTGATGGCTTCACAGTTCCAGGACCAGACTGTGTTATTGAGATTTGTGAAGAGACACCTGCAAATAAATAGTATACAGTACTAAAGGTCATTGCTTTATAAAAAGTATCAAAAGTATAACAGCTAAATTCATCTCAATAAGAAAATGATCTTACATTGTACTAAAAAGAGAATATGGAGAAACCACAGTAGATGCTTCATGTCTGTGCTGAGAAGTTACAGAGATACTCAGGATCCGATTTTCTGACATTTGCTGGACAATGCAGAGCCTGCGCTACCCGCTCAGCAAGGGGATGCAGTGCAGGGAGGCGCCGTGCTGAAGGGAGGCGCCGTCCTGCTCTGCAACCCCGCTGATGCTGGCAGCGTGTAGTGCAGCTCTCTCCCTGCATCCTTCCCCAGAGAGCAGCCTCAGGCCGACGGGTATCATTTTGGGGGCGTGGCCTAATCGCGGGAGGCGTGGCCACGCCCCCTTGTGAAAAAAGTTGTATTTTTAAATAACTTTGGCGTGTCGAGCAGGGTGTAGGGGTTGGGGGAGGGGGGGGGAGAGTCCTGAGCCCTGAGCCAATTTGAGGGGGGAGTGTGATCACTTCCCCACACTACCCAAATAGGCATTGGCTCAGCAGTAGCAGCAGCCTCACAGCAGCACAGCACACTGCAGCATGTGCTGTGCTGCCAAGATGCGTGCTTATGCTGCTGTCCAGTAAGAAGGGAGGGGGTAGGGAGTGCGGTGGACCAGGGCCCTCCATCAGTCCGTGGCCCGAGAAATTAGTACCCGTTCCCTCCCTCTCGGCATAACTGCCAACATCCTACAGAGCCGCTGCTGCGGGGGTAACGGTGGCTCCGAGAGACATGAGGAGAAGGCAGAGGAGGAGCAGCGCCGGAGTCGGGGACCTCCTGCAGGTACTGGGGCAGTGCTGTGGAGGGAATGAAGGATGTACCTGGCATAATATGTATAATAGGCTCTACCTGGCTGCATGTGTATAAGGTGTTCTCCTCTGTGGGTACTACTGTGCAGTGTAATGTGACTAAGGGACATTAATGTGCGGTGTAATGTGACTAATGGACGCTACAGTGCGGTGTAATGTGACTGACGGACACTACTGTGCAGTGTAATGTGACTGACGGACACTACTGTGTGGTGTAATGTGACTGACGACACTACTGTGCGGTGTAATGTGACTGACGACACTACTCTGCGGTGTAATGTGAATAACGGACACTACTGTGCGGTGTAATGTGAATAACGAACGCTACTGTGCGGTGTAATGTGAATAACGGACACTACTGTGCGTTGTAATGTGAATAACGGACGCTACTGTGCGGTATTATGTGAATAACGGACGCTACTGTGCAATGTAATGTGACTGACGGACACTACTGTGCAGTGTAATGTGACTGACGGACACTACTGTGCAGTCTAATGTGACAAATGGACAGTACTGTGCAGTGTAATGTGACAAACGGACAGTACTGTGCAGTGTAATGTGACTAACGGACACTACTGTGCAGTATAATGTGACTAACGGACACTACTGTGCAGTGTAATGTGACTAACCGACACTACTATGCTGTGTAATGTGACTAGCGAACACTACTGTGCAGTGTAATGTGACTAAAGGGCATACTATGCGGTGTAATGTGACGAGCGAACAACACTGAGCAGTGTAATGTGACTAGCGAACACTACTATGGGGTGTAATGTGACTAACGGACACTACTGTGCAGTGTAATGTGACTAACCTACACTACTATGCTGTGTAATGTGACTAGCAAACACTACTGTGCAGTGTAATGTGACTAAAGGGCATACTATGCGATGTAATGTGACTAGCGAACACTACTGTGCAGTGTAATGTGACTAAAGGGCATACTATGCGGTGTAATGTGACGAGCGAACAACACTGAGCAGTGTAATGTGACTAGCGAACACTACTATGGGGTGTAATGTGACTAACTGACACTACTGTGCAGTGTAATGTGACTAATCGACACTACTATGAGGTGTAATGTGACTAGCGAACACTATTGTGCAGTGTAATGTGAATTGGTACTATTCTGTGGCCCCTATATTTTTGACGCTTCCCCCTGCTGGGGGAAGCTGCATGTGTAAAAGGGTGCTTTACCTGGTGCAAAGTGTAGAAGGGTGCTCTACCTGGAATAATGTGTGACTGGCTCTACCTGGTGCAATATGTAAAAGGGGGCTGTATCTGGCGTAATGTATATAAGGGGCACTACCTGGCGTAATGTATATAAGTGGTAATACTGTGTGGCATAATTTTGAATAATGTTGACTACTATGTGTCATAATTATTTTACGCCCCTATATTTTATGTCATTTTTTTATGACCCTATATTTATGGATCTTGAGGGGGGGCACCAAAATGTATAGTTACAGCTCTGAGGATGAGATCGGTTGCATTTGTATTTGTAGAAAGGCGCAAAATTGATAGTTTGCAGGAGGGCGCCGAACACCCTAGCACCGGCCCTGGGACAATGCATGCTTTATAAGCATGGATTTCTGATGAATGTATTTGCATAAACTATGAGCTAACTGAGTATGGAGAGAGGAGTAGATACAACCAATGAGGCACAATCCAAGTTGATTCCTAACTGTTATGTGTGAATGAATTATTATTTTTATTATTATTATTATTAAGCACTACTTACCTCACAAAATATTGTTTATTTAATTAGCAAATAAACAGCTGGAGGAATTGCTCAGATGGAAAAAGAATGCAACAAAAAGATACTTCTGCTGTACTTCACCTATATGCAAACATATATATAATGTGTAATAGCTCATAAAGTATCAGACATTAAATCAACAAGATCTACAGTAAAGAAGTAAATTAATGCATATATATATATATTTAATTATTTACACAGTATCGCGCAATTACCTTTCTAGGAAAACATTTTAGTTTAGTCAGTACTTCAGATTAGAAGGGGAAAAGAGAGGTAATGCTGAAGTGGAGTGATCCAATGCATGTATATACTTAAAATCTGTTAAATAAGCTTAGGCTTGGCTATATTGAGCACAGATCAACACATGTAAAAAAGATATAAATGGTCAATAAAGCCATATAAAAACAAAATAAAAAAAAAACACATCTATGAAAACAGAAATAAATAGAATAATAGTTATAGCAAGTGAATGGGCTATGCAGTTTTGCAGGGGGTATGTTACGGGATGTAGTTGGCATACAGGCATTCGTGATCCCGGTGGTCAGAATGGCAGCGCCGGAATCCCGACAGCTGTCAGAATGCCGTAGCCAGAATCCCAACAGTCGAAATCACGAATGTCAGTTTGCCAGGGAGGGTTAAGGTTAGGCTGCGGGGGGAGGGTTCGGTTTAGGCTGCGGGGAGGGGAGGTTAGGATTAGGCTGCAGGGAGGGAGGGTTACGGTTAGGCTGCGGGGAGGGCTACCTTCCTCCACCGCCCCTGTTGGGATTTCAAACAGTCGTTATGCCGCAGCCTGTATTATGACCACCGGCATTCCAACTGCCAGTATCCCGTGCCCAACCTGTATGTTACCAACTGCACTCTTGGTTGAACCTTGTCTGGTGCTGCTTGTGTGGACTGTCCAAGAACCCACAGGGTAAATGAGGCATATTGTATCCGGTGAGCAGCCACTGCTGGTAACGGAATTCTCTTGGAAACTGTTCAAATGTGAAGATCTGTGCACAAATGTGTTATCACGTCAACATTCATTATGTTGACATGGTCAAACAGTTGAGTTGCAAAAAAAAATAAATCTGTTTTTTGGTTGAAAACTTTTTTAATAAATGTTTTGATGAAAAAATATTGAATCCTTCTTATTATATTAATACTGTGAAACATTGGTATGTAATAGAAACCATGATCAGCCATGTTTTAATGCTTTCTAACACTAAACACTCTTTCAGAGTACATACTGGAGGGGGAGGGGGGGACAACGTAAGTAAAATAAAGCTAGTTTGTGCATGGCCCTCCAAACTGCCTCTTTATCCTGCCAGTATACATACAGACTATATGACATGCCTACTTGGATGCTGTCACTGATATAATCCTCCACCATTTTTTCAATGGTGACAGCATCATATGCAGTGACAGTAGACATGTCAGCAATGGTTGGCAGGTCCTTCAGTCCGGACCAGATGTCAGCTTTCGCTCCTGACTGCCCTGCATCACCGCCAGTGGGTGGGCTAGGAAATTTTATCCTTTTCTTTGCAGCCCCAGTTGCGGGAGAAAATGAAGGAGGAGCTGTTGACAGGTCATGTTCCGCTTGATTTGACAATTTTCTCACCAGCAGGTCTTTGCAACTCTGCAGACTTGTGTCTGCCGGAAAGAGAGATACAACATAGGCTTTAAACCTAGGATCGAGCATGGTGGCCAAAATGTAGTGCTCTGATTTCAACAGATTCACTAACCTTGAATCCTGGCAAATCAAATGCAGGGCTCCATCCACAAGTACCACTTACTTAGCGGAATCGCTCTGCCTTAGCTCATCCTTCAATTTCTCCAGCAGCTTCTGCCAAAACCTGATGAAGGGAATGACCTGACTCAAGCTGGCAGTGTCTGAACTGATTTCACGTGTGGCAAGTTCGAAGGGTTGGAGAACCTTGCACAAGACGGAAATCATTCTCCACTGCACTTCAGGTGCATTGCCCATCCTTTTCCTATATCGTAGGTGGATGTATAGGCTTGAATGGCCTTTTGCTGCTCCTCCATCCTCTGAAGCATATAGAGTGTTGAATTCCACCTTGTCACCACATCTTGCTTCAGGTGATGGCAGGGCAGGTTCACGAGTGTTTGGTGTCGGGCCACCGACAGCATCTCCAGCACGCCCCTGTAATTTTTAAAAAAATTCTGCGCCACCAAATTAATTGTATGTGCAAAACATTGGACATGCTGGAATTTGCCTAGATGTAATGCACGCACAATATTGGTGGCTTTGTTTGATATCACAAATCCCCAGGAGAGTCTAAGTGGGGTAAGCCATTGTGCGATGATGTCCCTCAGTTTTCGTAAGAGGTTGTCAGCGGTGTGAAAATTGGTGATACACAGCGTAGCCTGCCTAGGAACGAGCTGGCGTTTGTGAGATGCTGCTACTGGTGCCGCTGCTGTTGTTGCTGCTGGAGGCAATACATCCACTCAATGGGCTGTCACAGTCATATAGTCCTTAGTTTGCCCTGCTCCACTTGTCCAAATGTCTGTGGTTAAATGGACATTGGGTACAACCACATTTTTCAGGACACTGAGGACACTTTTCTTAATGTACTTGTACAGTCCGGGAATCGCTTTCCTATTGAAGTGGAATCTAGACGGGATTTGGTACCAGAGACACTCTATCAATTGTCTAAATACCACTGCACTATTGGCAGATACCGGATGCACGTCTAACACCAACATAGCTGTCAAGGCCTCAGTTATCCGCTTGCAACAGGATCACTGCTATCATATTTCATATTCCTTGCAAAGGACTGTTGGACAGTCAATTGCTTAGTTGAAGTAGTACAAGTGGCCTTCTGCCTTCCCCTCTGGGATGACGATAGACTCCCATCAGCAACATCAGCAGCGGCAGCAGCAGCAGTAGGTGTACCACTCAAGGATCCTCCGGAGGAATCCCAGTTAGGAGAGGACTAATCAGTAATCCCAGTGACATGGCCTGCAGGACTACTGACGTTCCTGACTGAGGAGGAAATTGACGTTGGTGGTGTGGCTTGCAGGAGCTTGAGATCAAGAGGAAAAAGGGATTTAGGTGTCAACGGACTACTTCCACTCTTACCCAAAGTTTCTGAACTTTACAATGACTTCTGATGAATGCGCTGCTGGTGACGTATAAGGGAGGATGTTCCTAGGTGGTTACCGTCCTTACCCCTACTTATTACGGATTGACAAAGGCAACACACGGCTTGACACCTGGATTTGTAGAGAAATAATTCCACACCAAAGAGGTGGCTTTTTTGGTATTTTTCCCAGGCATGACAATGGGCTTTCTCATCCCACAGACAACAACTGTCTCCCCTGGTGCCTGATTTAAACAAACCACATCACTATCAGAATCCTCCTCGTCAACATCCTCCTCAGCGCCAGCAACACCCATATCCTTATCCTGGTGTACTTCAACAGTGACATCTTCAATCTGAATATCAGAAACTGGACTGTTTGTATTCCTTCCAGCACCTGCAGAGGGCATGCAAATGATGGAAGGAGCCACCTCTTCCCATCCAGTGTTGGGAAGGTCAGGCCTAGACATCACAACCGTGGACACACTTGGACTCTCTTTGGGGATTTGTGATATCTCTGAATGCACAGTTGATTTTTTCCTGTGCTTTAACAAGCTTATTTTTTTTATATTTTTCGAGAGGGAGGAGGGCTTCCATCTTCATGAGAAGCTGAGCCACCAGTCATGAACATAAGCCAAGGCCTCAGATAATTTATTTTTCAGATTATTAATTTTTGCTTCTTGGGTTTTACACATCCTCTATGACACTGGGCATCGGCCTTAGCAGACGATGTTGATGGAATTGCATCATCAATATCACGACTGGTGGCAGCAGCAGCTTCAGCACTAGTATTAGGAATGGGAAGTGGTTTCTGATCTTCCACTGTTTTTTTCTCAAAATTGTTGTTCTCCATTTCACAGGACAGCACCCCTTTATTATTACAGCACACAGAACAGTGCTCCTTTATTTTCACAGTGCCCCTGTATTCTTACAGCATACAGGAGCAGTGTGCTTTTAATTTTTAACTGCACCCAAACTTTTATAGCAGACAGGGCCAGTGTAATGTTATTAAGACATCAGCAGCACCCCATATATTTCACAGCATACAGGAGCAGTGTGCTTTTAATTTTTAACTGCACCCAAACTTTTATAGCAGACAGGGCCAGTGTAATGTTAATAAGACATCAGCACCCCTAAATTTTACAGCATACAGGAGCAGTGTGCTTTTAATTTGTAAAAACTGCACCCCTGAATTTTTATAGCAGTCAGGGCCAGTGTAATGTTATTAAGACATCAGCAGCACCCCTATATTTCACAGCATACAGGAGCAGTGTGGTTTTAATTTGTAAGAACTGCACCCAAACTTTTATAGCAGACAGGGCCAGTGTAATGTTATTAAGACATCAGCACCACTATATTTCACAGCATAGAGGAACAGTGTGATTTTAATTTGTAAGAACTACACCCAAATTTTTATAGCAGACAGGGCCAGTGTAATGTTATTAAGACATCAGCACCCCTATATTTCACAGCATACAGGAACAGTTTGCTTTTAATTTTTAACTGCACCCAAACCTTTATAGCAGACAGGGCCAGTGTAATGTTATTAAGACATCAGCACCCCTATATTTCACAGCATACAGGAGCAGTGTGTTTTTAATTTGTAAGAACCGCACCCCAGAATTTTTATAACAGTCAGGGCCAGTGTAATGTTATTAAGACTTCAGCAGCACCCCTATATTTCTCAGCATACAGGAGCAGTATGCTTTTAATTTGTAAGAACTGCACCCAAATTTTTATAGCAGTGTAATGTTATTAAGATATCATCACACCTATATTTCACAGTGCCCCTGCCCCCTGTACAGCACAGTGACAGCAATAACAGCAACACACATGAACAGCTGCAGCACCCGGCAGTAACACCAGTGACAGCCAGGACAGCAGGGACAGCACCCCTAACACAGCACAGATACACCACAGTGACTGAAGCAGCACCCCTACAGAGCACACAGTAACCCCACGCCACCACCCACAGAGAAACAGAGGTCTGTCTCCCTCACTCTTCAAGTCCAGAGTGAAAATGGCGGTGACGCGCGGCTGTTTATATGGGATCCAAAGCCCACGAGAATCCGACAGCAGGATGATGACGTTTTGCCCGTTCTGGTTTCCGAGTCTGGCAGGGAGTCCCGAGCCGAGCTCGGATCTGGTCTCGGGACGTGAAGTTCGGGGGGTGTACAGTTCTCAGGGAACCGAACGCTCCCATCCCTAATCTTTTTCATTATTCAAAATTTTATTTTTTTGTGCTTCCCCTTTTCTCCCTCCTTTAATATGTATCCCCCCCCCCCCCAGCGGGTACTACCAAGTGTAGTGTAGGCATACATGTATGAATGTGGTTAAGGATGAAAGCTCCTTGTGGTTACATAAATGCTGGTCCAAAGAGCAATAATCTTTTTTTTAAGAAATACACCTTCATTTAAAATGTTGTGTAACTTGAGCATTCAGTTTTGTGTAACTAGAACATTCGCTTGTATTTTATAAAGCCTTCATAGGGATGGTCGACAAAGAAGCATGGACAGCATGCTTCACTGTACACACACTTACACAAACCATGACCCACCTGCACTTGTGGAACCACACAGTCCATCAATTCTTTAAATACATTAATAGCAAGAGATTAAAAAAGGAGAGTATAGGCCCTTTAAAAGACAGGTTGGGAGTCTTAAGCAAAGATGATAATGACATAGCGGAGACACTAAATGAGTTTTTTTCAACAGTATTCACTAGAGAGGACCCAATTCAGGGACTGACACACAATCTCAATAATGAGAATATCACACTGATAGGTACTTATTTAAGCGAGGAAGTAGTCTGTGACCGATTAAAACATTTAAAGATTAATAAATCACCAGGGCCCGATGGTATTCATCCAAGGGTTCTAATGGAGCTTCACTCTGAACTGGCAAAACCGCTATCTTTGATCTTTGAGGATTCAGTTATATCAGGTATGGTACCCAAAGACTGGCGTATAGCGGAAGTAGTGCCTATATTCAAAAAGGGAAGTAAAGCTGAACCAGGTAATTATAGACCAGTTAGTCTTACATCTATAGTGGGGAAAGTATTGGAAGGTATTCTAAGAGATAGTATTCAGAAGTTCCTTGAAACCAATAAGGTCATTAAAAGGAATCAACATGGGTTTATGAAGGACAGATCCTGTCAAACCAACTTACTTGGCTTTTATGAAACAGTAAGCGCAAACCTAGATCAGGGTAAAGACGTGGATGTAATCTTTTTAGACTTTGCCAAAGCATTCGATACTGTACCACACATGAGACTTATCTACAACCTACAAGAATCAGGGCTAGGAAGCACAATATGCACTTGGGTCAAAAACTGGTTAGATAATAGGAAGCAGCGCGTTGTGGTTAATGGATCTTTTTCAACTTGGACTGAAGTGCTAAGTGGTGTGCCGCAAGGCTCAGTATTAGGACCGCTTTTGTTCAATATTTTTATTAACGACCTAACAGAAGGTCTAGAGAGCATGGTGTCAATTTTTGCAGATGATACCAAATTGTGTAAGGCTATAAATACAGAGGAGGATGCCGAGTCTCTTCAGAACGACTTAGTTAAATTAGAAGCATGGGCAGCCAAATGGAGAATGCGCTTCAACACAGACAAGTGTAAGGTAATGCACTGTGGTAACAAGAACAAAAATTACACCTACCTACTAAATGGGGTAAAATTAGGGGATTCTGTACTGGAAAAGTACTTAGGTGTCCTCATAGATAGCAAGCTAAGCAGTAGTACCCAAAGTAGGACTGCAGCAAAGAAGGCTAATAAGATATTAGCATGCATAAAACAGGGTATTGATGCTAGGGACGAGAGTATTATACTCCCGTTATATAAATCACTAGTGAGGCCACACCTTGAATACTGTGTACAATTCTGGGCACCGTACTACAAAAAGGATATCCTGGAGCTTGAAAAGGTACAGAGGAGGGCGCCCAAACTAATTAAGGGCATGGAGACGATGGAATACAAGGAAAGGCTTGAAAGACTAGGCATGTTTACATTGGAAAAGCGGAGACTAAGAGGGGATATGATCAACATCTACAAATATATAAGGGGACAATACACAGAGCTTGCGCGGGACCTGTTTTTGGTTAGATCAACACAGAGGACTCGTGGACACTCGCTCAGGTTAGAGGAGAGGAGATTCCGCACAATACGGCGTAAAGGCTTTTTCACGGTAAGGACAATACGTGTTTGGAATTCCCTGCCCGAGGGAGTTGTAATGGCGGAATCTGTCAACACCTTTAAGAATGGGTTAGATAAATTCCTATTGGATAATGATATCCAGGGGTATGGTGCATAGTCATGCATTATAGTTACTATAAATAGGGATAAAATGCAATGGCTGACAGCAGCATCAGTCAGAAATTTTAGTCAAATCATCATGCATAGGACACCACAAATAGGTTGAACTCGATGGACAATTGTCTTTTTTCAACCTCAGATACTATGTTACTATGTTAATAGGTTTTGCCGGACTGTGTGGTTCCACAAGTGCAGGCGGGTCAAAGTACAGAACACTGACACCACAACTCTTCCACCTTGACCTGGCTGCACTTGTGGAACCACACAGTCCAGCAATGGGTTTTGCTGGACTGTGTGGTTCCACAAATGCTCTTGGGAAATGCAAAATGGAACGTGAACGTGACATCATTACAGTGCCCTTTACTTAAGTCTGTTTCTCTATTTTTTTCAGAATTATAACCAAGAAACACAATTTTTTTATTTTTTAAATATTCATAAAAATAAATATTTAAAAAATAAAAAACACTTGTCTGTGTTGAAGCGCATTCTCCATTTGGCTGCCCATGCTTCTAATTTAACTAAGTCGTTCTGAAGAGACTCGGCATCCTCCTCTGTATTTATAGCCTTACACAATTTGGTATCATCTGCAAAAATTGACACCATGCTCTCTAGACCTTCTGTTAGGTCGTTAATAAAAATATTGAACAAAAGCGGTCCTAATACTGAGCCTTGCGGCACACCACTTAGCACTTCAGTCCAAGTTGAAAAAGATCCATTAACCACAACGCGCTGCTTCCTATTATCTAACCAGTTTTTGACCCAAGTGCATATTGTGCTTCCTAGCCCTGATTCTTGTAGGTTGTAGATAAGTCTCATGTGTGGTACAGTATCGAATGCTTTGGCAAAGTCTAAAAAGATTACATCCACGTCTTTACCCTGTGGAAACCACATGTGTTTATTTTCTTCAATAAAATTTTAAATTGAGAAGTTTTGTATTTTTCTTTTAGATATTTTAAATGTAATTTAAAAGTGGGCATTTAAGGGGTGTGGGGGTATTAAAGGTCTTGAAGTAGGCTGTCATGGTAGTGGGGGTGAGGGTCTTAGCGCCACTGTCCACTTTATGTGGTTCAAGTTCATGGAGGTACAGTACATTCCAGAGACAACGTGTGTAAGAGAAAAAGTATTATTTACAAGGTACTTCAAAGCGTGTCATCCCTGCTGAAAAAGAAGAATAGCAGGTACAAGCAACATTGCTGAAACACACAGGTAAAAATTACATCAGGGAGGATGGGGTCACAAACATTAGGGAGGTTGGGCTCCAGCATCTCACCTGAAGGGTCTCTTTGTAACATGGCAGTAGGGGAGGTCCACATCAGAAGTAGGCCGTCATGGTACAGGAGGGACTTTAGCATCACTTTACACTGGAGAGGGTTCTTTAGGCTTGGAAGGGCTACCCCATGAAACCTGTGGAAGAGAAAAGGTATTATTTACAAGGTACTTCAAAGCGTGTCATCCCTCCTGAAAACGTAGAATAGCAGGTACAAGCAACATTGCAAAAACACACAGGTAATAATTACACCAGGGAAGATGGGTCACAAACATTAGGGAGGTTGGGCTCCAGCATCTCACCTGAAGGGTCTCTTTGTAACATTGCAGTGGGGAGGTCCACATCAGAAGTAGGCCGTCATGGTAGATGGGGGACTTTAGCATCACTTTACACCGGAGAGGGTTCTTTAGGCTTGCAAGGGCTACCCCTTGAAACCTGTGGAAGAGAAAAAGTATTATTTACAAGGTACTTCAAAGCATGTCATCACTCCTGAAAAAAAGAACAGAAGGTACTAGCAAGATTGCAAAAACACTCAGGTAACACTGACATCAGGGAGGTTGGGCTCCAGCATCTCACCTGAAGGGTCTCTGTAACCTGGGTAAAAATGTTGAATCATGGGTACATTCTTTCCCTCAGACCAGTAAAGAAAAAGAAAAAATAGGAAAAAAAATTCTAAATATAATAATGTGGCTCATAAAAATAAAAATATATAATTATTATAAATATAAATAGATATGCTAGGAGAAATAACCCCCCCCCCCAAAATAAAATAAAAAATACAAGTATTTAAAATTCCTTGTCAGCTCATGACAGAAAAACTTGTCGGAATGAATTTGTCGAAAGTCACATAGAGAACCACTGACACCAATGTGACAATCTTCAATTGAATATGGTTTTGTCGAAAAATACATTCTTTTTATCATTACAGACACTTGACTGTCGAAAAGTCAAAAGTCGGAATGAATCCAACAGTTTTTTTGTTGAAAAGTGGCATATTGAATTGTCAAATACAATTTGACAGTGGTCTTTTGTCGGAAAAGCCCTGTTTTCCGACAAAATGAGGGATTCGACACCAATTGACTAAACCTCTAACAGTAGTCATTCGAGGGTCTCCTGTAAAATGGCGCCTATGGCATACATAGCGTGAACTGATGATGTGGAGGAGGGCAAGGGCAGCATGTAGGAGATGGCAATATGTCCGATTCTCTCCACGGAATTGCTTGTGGCTTAACTGATCCTGCCTGAGAAAGCTAATATGGTACATTTGCACTTTACAGGGTGTTGTTAGAAGGTGACGGATCAAAATTGGTCAAAGTATTACACTAGGAGGCACTTTTTTAACTTTTTTTTACACACACACACATATATATATATATTAGAGATGAGCGGGTTCGCCTCTCAGAGAAACGAACCGTACCGAACTTCACGCTCTAAACCCAGTTCCGAGTCAGGCTCGGGGTTTCCCGCCTGACTCGGAAACCCAAACAAGGCAAAACGTCATCATCCCGCTGTCAGATTCTCGCGGGATTTGGATTCCATATAAGGAGCCGCGCGTCACGGCCATTTTCACTCCAGTCTCGGAGAGTGTAGTGAGAGGACGTGTCTCCGTCCTCAGTGTCTGTGTGGGGGTGGGAAAGTGGGGTGGCAAGTCTTGTGCTGTGTTGAGCTGCTCAGTCCAGTCCGGTGTAGTCAGTGTATTGTGCTGCATCAGTCCAGCCAGTCACAGTGTTGGTGTCCTCTGCTGCTATATGTCCCCAGTGCTGCTGGCTGCTGTATAAGTCCCTTGCATTTTTGCTGTGTTGTCTTGCATCAGACCAGGGGTAGTGTCTTGTCAGTCAAGTGACCAGTCACAGTGGTGGTGTCCTCTGCTGCCATATATCCAGTGTAGCTGTATATGTCCCTTTCAGTGGTGTTGTGTTGTTCTGCATTAGACCAGGGGAAGTGTCTTGTGCAGTATCAGTGCAGTGACCAGTCACAGTGGTGGTGTCCTCTGCTGCCATATATCCAGTCTTTACTACCGTATAATTCCAGTGATACTGGCGTATAATTCCCGTGATATTGCCATATAATTCCCGTGATACTGGCGTACAATTCCTGTGACATTGCCGTATAATTCTCGGAATACTGGCGTATAATTCCTATGATATTGCCGTATAATTCCTGTGATATTGCCGTACAATTCTCGGAAAACTGGCGTATAATTCCTTTGACATTGCCGTATAATTCTCGGAATACTGGCATATAATTCCTGTGATATTGATGTATAATTCCCATGATACTGCCGTATAATTCCAGTTATCCTGCCATATAAATCCATATAATTCCGTATAAATCCAGTCCAGTGGTGCTGCCATATAAGTTCAGTGGTGCTGTCCTGTGCTGTATATTATTTACTCCAAATAAAGGGGTTATTAATATTTAATACAAATCATTTTTACAGGGTTTGCCCTGTGAGGTGTAGGGGTACGCTCTCTTGTGTCGCATATTGTGTTATATAACTCCAGAAAAATAATGGAGAACAAACATTTAGAGGATAAAATAGGAAAAGATCAAGAACCACTTTCTCCTAGTGCTGAAGCTGCTGCCACTAGCCATGACATAGACGATGAAATGCCATCAACGTCGTCTGCCAAGGCTGATGCCCATTGTGATAGTAGAGGGCATGTAAAATCCAAAAAGCAAAAGTTCAGTACAAAGACCCCAAAAACTAAATTTAAATGGTCTGAGGAAAAAACGTAAACTTGCCAATATGCCATTTACGACACAGAATGGCAAGGAACGGCTGAGGCCCTGGCCTATGTTCACGACTAGTGGTTCAGCTTCACATGATGAAGGAAGCCCTCATAACTGAGGCCTTGACACTTATGTTGGTGTTAGACGTGCGTTTGGTATCCGCCATTAGTGCAGTGGGATTTAGACAATTGATGGAGGTATTGTGTCCCCGGTAACAAATCCCATCTAGATTACTCTTCATTAGGCAGGCGATACTGAGATTTTTCCATTTAATTCCAGTGATTTGTATGTATAATTATTAATTACAGTGATTTTGCCTATTAATTCCAGTGATTTGGACGTATAATTATTAATTACAGGGATTTTGCCAATTAATTCCAGTGATTTGGATGTATAATTACAGTGATTTTGCCTATTAATTCCAGTGATTTGGATGTACAATTATTAATTCCAGTGATTTGGACATATAATTATTAATTACAGTGATCTTGCCATTTAATTCCAGTGACTTGGACATATAATTACATGTAACCCCATGTATTCGTAACATCTTAATTTATATGAGATTTGATGAATTACATGCACTGGTTTGTGTTTATGGTCTATCTATTTTCAGGTTGACAGATATAAAGTAACTTTATTATCAAGCTTGTGGCTCTAATGCTCGGAGGAGTCCGTAGAGTATTAATTATTGTTAGTTATATATTGAGTAACGGAATGAGGACTAATATTGCTGCTGTATGTTCTTAATGTGATGTACGTTGTTTTGTTTTTCATGTTGTCACTTTAGATTTATCATGCACAGTGCACTTTAAACTATGTGAAAATGACATAGTGTTTCAACGCCCCGGACTGAATGACCAGAAGTGAACACTGGCGTCTATGTGGTGCTGGGGAGCTGGGTGTATAAATGTGGTAAGTTGTGTTTGTTATTTCATGCTTGACAAAAGCGCAATAAAGCGCTGAAACGTTGCTTTAAAGCAGATTAGTACTGTCTTTTCTTTGGAGTGCCGCCGGAATTGGATGTGTGAGTTGTTACCTGAGGGTGATAAACTTGGAAGGCACCCAGCATTTACCAGTGAAGTAAGCAAAGGAGTGCCGGTATCCTGTTTATATATATATATATATATATATATATATATATATATGTATACAGTTTTCACCCCGGCACTCCTCAATAATACCTTGCTGTGGTGCACTTCCTTGTAGACATAGCAGTCCACCAGCATACAGCAAACACAAATAGGTGGCACTCACAGACTCTTGAATCGATGAAAAAAACTTCACCCCGTGACCTGCTTGCTTTAATAAATACTTCACGGGGTGAAGTTTTTTTCATCGATTCAAGAGTCTGTGAGTGCCACCTATTTGTGTTTGATATATATATATATATATATGTATATCTATGTCTATCTATCTATCTATCTATCTATCTATCTATCTATCTATCTGTGACCCCTCCCCTAATACTCTAATATGAGATTCTTAATTATCTCACTAAGGGATGGTTACTCAGTATCTTTGCCTCCACCCAAGCTAATTATTTGGGCTTGCCTGGATAAGCCTCTCGCTAGTGATGAATAATAAATGCAAGTCAGTCTGTCTCATAGATGTGTAAGAGGAGGGGGCGGTGGGTGTGGTGGTGCCTGCTGCCATGTAGGTGTAGTTTCGGTACACACCAGGCGCCGCTCTCTATCACCTTCAGGTACCGGAACCTTCAACGGACCTGGCAATCTTCAGTCGGATCCGGACACGGCGATTCCCTCTCGGAGCTGACAGACGAACGAGCTGAGGAGAAAATAGTCTACCTTAAGGGGGGTGTCAACCCTTCTTCCACCGGAAGAGGGGATACCCCAGGGGTGACGGCGACCTTCACCGGTTGGGTGAGAGGTCATCACTGGCCAAAGCCTCAGCCACCCAGATTTCACACACTCGCACTCTCGTAGTGTGATGAAGGGGATTCTCACGTCCGTGAGCAATCCCTATTCCGGCGCTCGGGGACAGACAAGGGACAAACGTACACAGATGCTACTCACCGTTACAAGTCTTGCACTCCGATCTTCTCCACTTACAGGTCCCTGTAAGGAGGTAAAGAGAAAACAGCCGTGCAGGGCCAAGAACTACCCTAGTGTGCGTCCGCTACACTAGCTACATAAACAGAGCCCTCAAACTAGCTTGTGTGGGTGGTGAAACACAACTATGCACAAACTTAAAACAAACAGACACTTTGCGAAGGATGATACAGCGCCACTTGTGGATTAAGATCTCAGTGATGAAAGTCGTATGCTAAAAAATTAATTAAAAACACAACCACCTTGTTAAAGGTGTCTGCCACCCCTTAAGGTTGCAACACTAGTACAATGCTGCCTAAAAGATATATAGTAGGGGGATAAGGGTACCGGCGACTATTGTTGTGTGAGTATGCAAAAGGTTACTGTTAAAAAGTATGATTCATGAGCCAAAAAATATAAAATTTGAACAAACAGTTTTAATAGCACATATAGATAAGATGTTTAAAAAGGTCATAAAACATCCAAAGACAAGTAAAAAAGGTAAAAAGATAAAAAGGTAAGGACTTAGCTTTTAAAATAGGCAAGGGGGTCATGGCAGGGAAACCAACGCGTTTCGTCACATCAGACTTCTTCAAAGGGTAGGGACAGAGTGAGATGGCATGCCTATTTATAGCCCCAGTGGTAACTGATATGGGTGTGTGATGACATCATAGGTCATGTGGTCAGAAAAAAGCAATCAAGGATATTTAACATAAGTATAATCAGGACATTATATCAGAACATGGCCCCAGATAGTGTGGGTCACAGTAGCCAATTTTATGTGGAAAACGAGTGTTCATAGTTATTCAAAACGTTCAGAAAGACTTTAAAACAGTAAATTGCGGCACTTCCGCCACACTTCCGGTGACGGAGGTAGCGCGTCACGTGACCTTCGAAACTTCCGCCCCACTTCCGGTTCGCTAGGCGCATGCGTCGGCGGCGATTCGTGTACACCGCGCATGTGCCTGTTGTCTTGTTTAGGATGGCAGCAGACGTTCTTCTTGAGCTCAGGGAAAACTGTATGTCCATCAACCGGCGCATCATAGCGGCCATTTTGCAGGGGCTATGTTCCATAGAATATACATGTATTACGGCGGCCATCTTTCCGGAGTTTAAGGAGGCTCAATACTTGTAATTTTGCGGTATCCATGGCAATAGTCATATGTAAATAGAACAAGAGAAAACATGGTGAAATCTATGTAGTGGTCTTTTCTCATAGATAAACAACTTATTAGTTTGAATAATTTAGATGGCCACACATATAATGGTGCAAGATCTGGATCATAATTTGATAAATTTCTAACAATTAGTGAGGAGATGAGGAATGCAGGATATAATATGGGAAAAGGTTAGTGCAAAAAGTGAACCATGTGCAAAGTGAGACTTCATACTGTGTAAATACATATTTATTTGTTTGGTCCGGTATCTATAAAAATAATAAAAATAAAAATAAAAAATAAAAATAAAAATAAAAATGAAAATAAAAATAGATAATCTTATATATTTACAGCAACCTAATATGGTGATTATTTTTCGGAATAACTATTAACAGCGACACAGATGACAAGAAACAATACACTATAAAAGACTTCATGAATTGCAATAGTATGTCAGTGATCTACTTACTTGAATGCCCCTGCAAAAAGAGATATGTGGGAAAGACGAAAAGATCACTAAAAACAAGGATCCAGGAACACATACGAAACATCAAGAACAAGGTGGAGAGCCACACTGTTTCAAGACATTTTACGGCACGGCACAACTCCAATCCTGAAGATCTCACATTCAAGGCCATCGAGCATGTCTGTCTGGGAGAAAGAGGAGGTGACCTTGCGAATAAACTTTCGAGGAGGGAGATGTATTGGATATTCCAGCTACAGACCCTGCAACCAAGGGGTCTGAACGAGGGATATGAGATTGCACCCGTCCTATGAGGTGCCGTATCTTCCTTTCTTTTTAACCCCCCCCCCCGTGTATTTGTGTTGTCTGCTTCCATAATCACGAATAAAGATATGTTTCAAGTGTTATGCGATCTTGTGCTGGTGTTACGACGTCTACCGGTGTGTACAGTCAAACCACACTGGCACGCCCAATCTCGTCCGACCTTGGAAGCTAAGCAGTGTCTGGGCCCGACCAGTACCAGAGAGGGTGACTATCCGGGAAGATCGGGTACTGTAAGGACTGACAAATGACGTCAAGCCAACCAGTAACCGGTCTATCATCACCTGACACATATGATGTCTCATATTGCACATGTCACTTCACCACCTTAACTAAGGAGGACACACTCTTCCCTTAGTTAATAGTTATTCCGAAAAATAATCACCATATTAGGTTGCTGTAAATATATAAGATTATCTATTTTTATTTTCATTTTTATTTTTATTTTTTATTTTTATTTTTATTATTTTTATAGATACCGGACCAAACAAATAAATATGTATTTACACAGTATGAAGTCTCACTTTGCACATGGTTCACTTTTTGCACTAACCTTTTCCCATATTATATCCTGCATTCCTCATCTCCTCACTAATTGTTAGAAATTTATCAAATTATGATCCAGATCTTGCACCATTATATGTGTGGCCATCTAAATTATTCAAACTAATAAGTTGTTTATCTATGAGAAAAGACCACTACATAGATTTCACCATGTTTTCTCTTGTTCTATTTACATATGACTATTGCCATGGATACCGCAAAATTACAAGTATTGAGCCTCCTTAAACTCCGGAAAGATGGCCGCCGTAATACATGTATATTCTATGGAACATAGCCCCTGCAAAATGGCCGCTATGATGCGCCGGTTGATGGACATACAGTTTTCCCTGAGCTCAAGAAGAACGTCTGCTGCCATCCTAAACAAGACAACAGGCACATGCGCGGTGTACACGAATCGCCGCCGACGCATGCGCCTAGCGAACCGGAAGTGGGGCGGAAGTTTCGGAGGTCACGTGACGCGCTACCTCCGTCACCGGAAGTGTGGCGGAAGTGCCGCAATTTACTGTTTTAAAGTCTTTCTGAACGTTTTGAATAACTATGAACACTCGTTTTCCACATAAAATTGGCTACTGTGACCCACACTATCTGGGGCCATGTTCTGATATAATGTCCTGATTATACTTATGATAAATATCCTTGATTGCTTTTTTCTGACCACATGACCTATGATGTCATCACACACCCATATCAGTTACCACTGGGGCTATAAATAGGCATGCCATCTCACTCTGTCCCTACCCTTTGAAGAAGTCTGATGTGACGAAACGCGTTGGGTTCCCTGCAGTGACCCCCTTGCCTATTTTAAAAGCTAAGTCCTTACCTTTTTATCTTTTTACCTTTTTTACTTGTCTTTGGATGTTTTATGACCTTTTTAAACATCTTATCTATATGTGCTATTAAAACTGTTTGTTCAAATTTTATATTTTTTGGCTCATGAATCATACTTTTTAACAGTAACCTTTTGCATACTCACACAACAATAGTCGCCGGTACCCTTATCCCCCTACTATATAAACAGACACTTTGCCCTGCACGGTAACAACATACATCACAATATCGGATTACAAGATCCTACGGTGCTGTCCCTTTAAATCCCTACCTCCCGCTGGGGCACCACACAGCCTGCCCACCTAAACACCTCAGGGTGGCCCGGGCCTAGTGCCCAGTGCCACCTTTATTCACCTTGGGGGGCACTTATTCACTGGGCCTAGCGCCCCTAATTGCCCACAGGCCAGAAGCCTGATAACACCCACGGGCCTAGCGCCTGTCTAACTTGTCACCCGTTGGGTGACCTGGGCCTAGTGCCCAGGGTCACCTTATTACATCCCTAGCGGCCGCCGAACTGAACTAGGGCCTAATGCCCTCTAATGCCCCCACAGGCCTATTGCCTGGATTGCCCACGGGCCTAGTGCCCGCCTAACTTGCGCAGTTTAGGTGGCTTGGGCCTAACGCCCAAACCACCAAATCTAATGGTGACCCCCCAACTTCCTATCTGCGCCACAGGCCTAGTGCCTGAACTGTGCCCCGGGCCTAATGCCCGTCCCTGATGGTCTAGGGAGGAAAAGGGGAGGGGGTGAGAGTAGCCTCACTGAGGCCTCACCTGATCTCCGGCACCCTCTTCTGCCGCTGACCCGTCCTGGCCAGCGGCGCCGCCGTCTATGATGCGGCGAGCGCCGATTGGCTCGCCGCGCCCACCTCTGATTGCCCGGCGCCCCACGAGCCGCGATTGGCTCGCGGACGGCGCCGGGTTTGAAAAGCCGCGGGCAGCGTTTCTGATTGGCGGCCAGAATGGCGACAAGTTTAAAGTGCCGCCGCAACGCTACCCGCCGCCGCCGACAGCCTGGTGCAGGGAAACATCCGATCCCTGCACCAGACACCCGCCGCCGCCGCACACCCAGTGCTGGGGACAGACAAGCTGCCCCAGCGCTGTCCACCCTTGCGCTCTGCAGGGGACACAGATCCCCTGCACACTGTTGTGGTGATGTGCCCTGGGACACAGGGCACATCTCCACAGATGTATATATGTGCACATTCTTTACAATATTATACCTGTTCTTCTGTTTGCGTTTCCAGGCTCTCCAGATGGAATTTTCAAATCACATTACATATGGTAAGTATAAGTAAATGTATTTATTCATCACAAAAGTATTTAAAGGTTAAAAGCAAACACATTTTACCAGCATAGTAAGACAAATTACATTTACAAATCTTGTCCCCCTATTTCCCCCTTTAGAACCTATACATGTTATTTTGTATGCAATACAAAAATTACCTTCTTTAAGCAACACCATTAGGTGTTAGAGTGACCCGGGTACTCTTACTGTGATAGTGCACTAAAAAGGCCCATAAGATTCACACAATTAATAATAATTTATATCTACAGTTTAGCATTAACCTGTAAAATAACTTTTGCTTTTCTCTACTTTTTGTGACTGACAGGGGCAGATGTATTAATCTGGAGAAGGCATAAGGAAGTGATAAACCAGTGATATGTGCAAGGTGATAAAGGCACCAGCCAATCAGCTCCAATATGTAAATTAACAGTTAGGATCTGATTGGCTGGTGCCTTTATCACCTTGCACATATCACTGGTTTATCACTTCCTTATGCCTTCTCCAGTTTAATACATCTGCCCCTGAATCACCTAGCCAAGCATGAAACACAACTGTATTAGTCACTGTATTATATAGTGTCACTTATGTTTCTTTTCCTCTCTGTTAAGAAAAAAGTATCTTTTCCTTCAAATGTATCACACTTCTGTAGAAAGCTAGTTCTTTTTCACCATGAAGATATGCTTACAATCTTATATCAAACTCTCTTGGGAATCTTATCTCTGGTAGCTGTATTCCTTTAACAAAACTGCTCTCCAGTGGCGTAACTACTGCCCCCGCAGTCCTCGCGGTGGCTTGGGGGCGAGGGGCTGCGGGGGCGCCACTGACTTTGCACAGATTGACATGCGGACGAGCGTCCGCATGTCAATCTGCGGTCTCCTTCCCTCCGCTGCTGTAAGGAGGGACACGGAGCGCACAGCACGCGCCTCTCCTGTGTCCCTCCCTTGCTCTCCGGCCGGTCTAATAAAGGAAGTGCCGTTCGTGAGCTCTGATTGGCTCACGAACCGGCACTTCCTTTATTAAACCGGCCAGAGAGCCAGGAGGGACACAGGAGAGGCGCGCGCTGTGCGCTCCGTGTCCCTCCAACACAAAGGGGGGGGGGGGGGGGAGCAGGCACTGTGGGGGAATATCTGGCACTGGGGGCATATACCTGGCACTGTGGGGGAATATCTGGCACTGGGGGCATATACCTGGCACTGTGGGGGAATATCTGGCACTGGGGGCATATACCTGGCACTGTGGGGGAATATTTGGCACTGGGGGGAGCAGGCACTGAGGGGGCATATGTGGCACTGTGGGGGAATATCTGGCACTGGGGAGAGCAGGCACTGAGGAGGCATATGTGGCACTGTGGGGGCATATGTGGCACTGTGGGGGAATATTTGGACTGGGGGAAGCAGGCACTGAGGGGGCATATGTGGCACTGGGGGGGGTATATTTGGCACTGGGGGCATGTACCTGGCACTGTGTGGGAATATCTGGCACTGGGGGCATATACCTGGCACTGTGGGGGAATATCTGGCACTGGGGGCATATGTGGCACTGGGAGCATGGCCCTAGCAACAAGCACTACCCCCTAGCAACGAGCATGACACCCAGTGCATGAAACCCCTGGCAACGAGCATGACACCCAGTGCATGAAACCCCTGGCAACGAGCATGACACCCAGTGCATGAAACCCCTGGCAACGAGCATGACACCCTGAGCATGAAAACC
This sequence comes from Pseudophryne corroboree, assembly GCF_028390025.1. Lineage (NCBI taxonomy): Eukaryota > Metazoa > Chordata > Amphibia > Anura > Myobatrachidae > Pseudophryne > Pseudophryne corroboree. The sequence goes on along the minus strand of NC_086444.1, from coordinate 444,985,895 downwards.
CCTGGCACCGTGCATGGAACCAAGAGCATGAAACCCCTGGCAATGAGCAGGTAATTTAAAAGTAATTAGAAGCCTTACTGTAGAACTTAATGTGTAATGGGCATTACGGTGTGTGGCATAATGTATCACGGACATTGCGGTGTGTGTCATATCTGGCACTGGGGGCATATACCTGGCACTGTGGGGGAATATCTGGCACTGGGGGCATATGTGGCACTGGGAGCACGGCCCTAGCAACAAGCACTACCCCCTAGCAACGAGCATGACACCCAGTGCATGAAACCCCTGGCAACGAGCATGACACCCAGTGCATGAAACCCCTGGCAACGAGCATGACACCCTGAGCATGAAAACCCCTGGCACCGTGCATGGAACCAAGAGCATGAAACCCCTGGCAATGAGCAGGTAATTTAAAAGTAATTAGAAGCCTTACTGTAGAACTTAATGTGTAATGGGCATTACGGTGTGTGGCATAATGTATCACGGACATTGCGGTGTGTGTCATAATGTGTCAGGCATTACGGTGTGTTGTATACTATATCACGGGCATTGTGGTATGTGGTATAATGTCTCAGGATCATTGTGGTGTGTGTCATACTGTGTCACAGACATTGTATGTGCTATAATGTATCAGGGGCATTGCAGTATGTAGCATAATGTATAACGGGCATTGCGATTCCTGTCATAATGTGTCACAGGCATTACGGTGTGTTGCATAATGTGTCGGGGGCATTACAGTGTGTGCATATTGTGTCATGTGCATTATTGTGTGTGGCATAATGGCTAAGGCCATTGCAGTATGTGGAATAATATATACTGGGCATTACTATAAGGAGGAAAAATGACAAATAATGTAAGGGGCATGAATCAGGATTATTTTTCTTTCCTGTGGTGGCTAACGTCTGGGCGTGCAGGTTGCAAAACTGGGGTATAAGGTAGTCTTTTCCTGCAATGCCACCCCCCTTTACGCAAAGTCACGCCCATTTCAACGAAGCCACACACCCTTTTTGGCGGCGCGCGCATATTTGTCCCTTTACTGGTGCCAATTATGGGAGGTATGGGGGGGGGGCACCGAAGAATTTTTTGGCTTGGGGGAGAAAAATTTCTAGTTACGCCACTGCTGCTCTCCTCTATTTCTCTGACGTCCTAGTGGATGCTGGGAACTCCGTAAGGACCATGGGGAATAGACGGGCTCCGCAGGAGACTGGGCACTCTAAAAGAAAGATTAGGTACTATCTGCTGTGCACTGGCTCCTCCCTCTATGACCCTCCTCCAGACCTTAGTTAGAATCTGTGCCCGGCCAGAGCTGGGTGCTCCTAGTGGGCTCTCCTGAGCTTGCTAGTAAAGAAAGTATTTGTTAGGTTTTTTATTTTCAGTGAGATCTGCTGGCAACAGACTCACTGCTACGTGGGACTGAGGGGAGAGAAGCAAACCTACCTGCTTGCAGCTAGCTTGTGCTTCTTAGGCTACTGGACACCATTAGCTCCAGAGGGTTCGAACACAGGGCCTGACCTCGATCGTCCGTTCCCGGAGCCGCGCCGCCGTCCCCCTTGCAGAGCCAGAAGACAGAAGAGAAGATGAAATCGGCGGCTGAAGACTCCGGTCCTCACTAAGGTAGCGCACAGCACCGCAGCTGTGCGCCATTGCTCCCTCTGCACACCACACACTCCGGTCACTGTAGGGTGCAGGGCGCTGGGGGGGGGGGGGGGGGCGCCCTGGGCAGCAATTATAAATACCTTTTGGCAAAAATACACATAATACAGTCTCCGGACTGTATATGTGTAAAAACCCCCGCCATTAAAGTACATAAAACGCGGGACAGAAGCCCGCCGCTGAGGGGGCGGGGCCTTCGTCCTCAGCACACCAGTGCCATTTTCCCTTCACAGCTCCGCTGGAAGCAGCTCCCCAGGCTCTCCCCTGCAGTATCTGGATACAAGAAGGGTAAAAAAGAGAGGGGGGGCACATAAATTTAGGCGCAAATAAGATAATAAGCAGCTATTGGGAAAAATCACTCATTATAGTGTAAATCCCTGTGTTATATAGCGCTGTGGTGTGTGCTGGCATACTCTCTCTGTCTCCCCAAAGGACTTTGTGGGGTCCTGTCCTCAGTCTGAGCATTCCCTGTGTGTGTGCGGTGTGTCGGTACGGCTGTGTCGACATGTTTGATGAGGAGGGTTACGTGGAGGCAGAGCAGAGGCAGATAAGTGTGGTGTCGCCCCCTACGGGGCCGATACCAGATTGAATGGATATGTGGAAGGTATTAACCGACAGTGTCAACTCCTTACATAAAAGGTTCGATGACGCAGCAGCCTTGGGACAGCCGGGATCTCAGCCCGCGCCTGCCCAGGCGTCTCAGAGACCATCAGGGGCTCAAAAACGCCCGCTAGCTCAGATGGTAGACACAGATGTCGACACGGAGTCTGACTCCAGTGTAGATGAGGATGAGACAAATGTACAGTCTACAAAGGCCATCCGATGCATGATTACTGCAATGAAAGATGTATTGCACATTTCTGACGTTAACCCGGTTACTACCAAGAAGGGTATTATGTCTGGGGAGAAAAAGCAGCCAGTGACTTTTCCCCCATCTGATGAATTAAATGAATTGTGTGAAGAAGCGTGGAGTTCCCCTGATAAGAAACTAGTGATTTCTAAGAGGTTACTGATGGCGTACCCTTTCCCGCCAACGGATAGGTTACGTTGGGAAACATCCCCTAGGGTGGACAAGGCGCTCACACGCTTATCAAAAAGGGTGGCACTGCCGTCTCAGGATACGGCCGCCCTAAAGGAGCCTGCGGATAGAAAGCAGGAAGCTATCCTGAAGTCTGTGTATACACACTCGGGTACTATATTGAGACCTGCTATTGCTTCAGCATGGATGTGTAGTGCTGCAGCAGCATGGACTGATACCCTGTCAGACAACATTGATTCCCTCGACAGGGATACTATTTTGCTAACCATAGAACATATAAAAGACGTCGTCTTATATATGCAGGATGCACAGAGGGACATTTGCCTGCTGGCATCTAGAATTAATGCAATGTCCATTTCTGCCAGGAGAGTATTATGGACTCGACAGTGGACAGGTGATGCTGATTCTAAAAAACACATGGAGGTTTTGCCTTATAAGGGTGAGGAATTGTTTGGGGACGGTCTCTCGGACCTCGTATCCACAGCAACAGCTGGGAAGTCGACTTTTTTACCTCAGGTTCCCTCACAGCCTAAGAAAGCACCGTATTATCAAATGCAGTCCTTTCGGCCTCAGAAAGGCAAGCGGGTCAGAGGCGCATCCTTTCTGCCCAGAGGCAAGGGTAGAGGAAAGAAGCTGCACCAAGCAGCCAGTTCCCAGGAACAAAAATCCTCCCCCGCTTCCACTAAGTCCACCGCATGACGCTGGGGCTCCACAGGCGGAGCCAGGTGCGGTGGGGGCGCGTCTCCAAAACTTCAGCAACCAGTGGGCTCGCTCACAGGTGGATCTCTGGGCTGTACAAATTGTATCTCAGGGATACAAGCTGGAGTTCGAGGCGACTCCCCCTCGCCATTACCTCAAATCAGCCTTGCCAGCTGCTCCCAGGGAAAGGGAGGTAGTACTGGCGGCAATTCACAAGCTGTACCTCCAGCAGGTGATAATCAAGGTTCCCCTCCTTCAACAGGGATACTATTCCACAATGTTTGTGGTACCGAAACCAGATGGTTCGGTGAGACCCATTCTGAATTTAAAATCCTTGAACACTTATATAAAGAAGTTCAAGTTCAAAATGGAATCGCTCAGAGTGGTTATTGCAAGCCTGGAAGAGGGGGATTTTATGGTGTCGCTGGACATCAAGGATGCTTACTTGCATGTCCCCATTTACCCACCTCATCAGGAGTACCTCAGGTTTGTGGTACAGGACTGTCATTACCAATTCCAGAAGTTGCCGTTTGGCCTGTCCACGGCACTGAGAGTATTTACCAAGGTAATGGCCGAAATGATGATACTCCTTCGGAAGAAGGGAGTTATAATTATCCCGTACTTGGACGATCTCCTTATAAAGGAAAGGTCCAGGGAGCAGTTGTTGGTCAGCGTAGCACTCTCTCAGGAGTTGTTGCAACAGCACGGCTGGATTCTGAATATCCCAAAGTCGCAGCTGATTCCTGCGACGCGTCTGCTTTTCCTTGGCATGATTCTGGACACAGAACAGAAGAAGGTGTTTCTCCCGGTGGAGAAAGCCCAGGAATTGTCATCTCTGGTCAGGGACCTCCTGAAACCAAAACAGGTGTCGGTGCATCATTGCACGCGAGTCCTGGGAAAGATGGTGGCTTCTTACGAAGCAATTCCATTCGGCAGGTTCCATGCAAGGACCTTTCAGTGGGATCTGTTAGACAAATGGTTCGGATCGCATCTTCAGATGCATCGGTTGATCACCCTGTCCCCGAGGGCCAGGGTGTCTGCTATGGTGGCTGCAGAGTGCTCATCTTCTCGAGGGCCGCAGATTCGGCATACAGGACTGGGTCCTGGTGACCACGGATGCAAGCCTCCGAGGATGGGGGGCAGTCACTCAGGGAAGAAACTTCCAGGGACAGTGGTCAAGTCAGGAGACTTCACTACACATAAATATACTGGAACTAAGGGCCATTTACAACGCCCTGAGTCAAGCAGAGCCCCTGCTTCAAAACCAACCAGTGCTGATTCAGTCAGACAACATCACGGGCACAAGAAGCAGGATGGCGATGGCAGAGCCACAAGGATTCTTCGATGGGCGGAGAATCACGTGCTAGCACTGTCAGCAGTGTTCATTCCGAGAGTGGACAACTGGGAAGCAGATTTCCTCAGCAGGCACGACCTCCACCCGGGAGAGTGGGGACTTCATCCAGAAGTCTTCACACAGATTGTAAATCGTAGGGAACTGCCACAGGTGGACATGATGGCGTCCCGCCTCAACAAAAAGCTAAAAAGATATTGCGCCAGGTCAAGGGACCCTCAGGCGATAGCTGTGGACGCACTAGTGACACCGTGGGTGTACCAGTCGGTTTATGTGTTTCTTCCTCTCATACCCAAGGTACTGAGGATAGTAAGAAAGAGAGGAGTAAGAACAATACTCATCGTTCCGGATTGGCCAAGAAGAACTTGGTACCCAGAACTACAAGAAATGATCTCAGAGGACCCATGGCCTCTGCCTCTCAGACAGGACCTGTTACAGCAGGGGCCCTGTCTGTTCCAAGACTTACCGCGGCTGCGTTTGACGGCATGGCGGTTGAACGCCGGATCCTAGCGGAAAAGGGCATTCCAGATGAAGTCATTCCTACGCTGATAAAAGCTAGAAAGGATGTGACAGCAAAGCATTATCACCGCATACGGCGGAAATATGTTGCTTGGTGTGAGGCCAGGAAGGCCCCAACAGAGGAATTCCAGCTGGGTCGATTTCTGCACTTCCTACAGTCAGGGGTGACTATGGGCCTAAAATTGGGGTCCATAAAGGTCCAGATTTCAGGCCCTATCTATTTTCTTTCAAAAAGAACTGGCTTCACTGCCTGAAGTTCAGACGTTTGTTAAGGGAGTGCTGCATATTCAGCCCCCTTTTGTGCCTCCAGTGGCACCTTGGGATCTTAACGTTGTGTTGGATTTCTTGAAATCCCACTGGTTTGAGCCACTTAAGACCGTGGAGCTGAAATATCTCACATGGAAAGTGGTCATGCTATTGGCCTTAGCTTCGGCTAGGCGGGTGTCAGAATTGGCGGCTTTGTCATGTAAAAGCCCTTATCTGATCTTCCATATGGACAGGGCAGAATTGAGGACTCGTCCCCAATTTCTCCCAAAGGTGGTATCAGCGTTTCATTTGAACCAACCTATTGAGGTACCTACGGCTACTCGGGACTTGGAGGACTCCAAGTTACTTGATGTAGTCAGGGCTTTGAAGATCTATGTAGCCAGGACGGCTGGAGTCAGGAAAACTGACTCGCTGTTTATCCTGCATGCACCCAACAAGCTGGGTGCTCCTGCTTCAAAGCAAACTATTGCGCGCTGGATCTGTAACACGATTCAGCAGGCTCATTCTGCGGCAGGATTGCCGCATCCAAAATCAGTGAAAGCCCACTCCACAAGGAAGGTGGGTTTTTCTTGGGCGGCTGCCCGAGGGGTCTCATCTTTACAGCTTTGCCGAGCTGCTACTTGGTCGGGTTCAAACACATTTGCTAAGTTCTACAAGTTTGATACCCTGGCTGAGGAGGACCTTGCCTTTGCCCATTCGGTGCTGCAGAGTCATCCGCACTCTCCCGCCCGTTTGGGAGCTTTGGTATAATCCCCATGGTCCTTACGGAGTTCCCAGCATCCACTAGGACGTCAGAGAAAATAAGAATTTACTCACCGGTAATTCTATTTCTCGTAGTCCGTAGTGGATGCTGGGCGCCCGTCCCAAGTGCGGACTCTCTGCAATACATGTATATAGTTATTGCTTAACTTAAGGGTTATGGTTATGAGCCATCCATTGAACGAGGCTCAGTTATTGTTCACACTGTTAACTGGGTATAGTTATCACAAGTTGTACGGTGTGATTGGTGTGGCTGGTATGAGTCTTACCCTGGATTCCAAATCCTTTCCTTGTAATGTCAGCTCTTCCGGGCACAGTTTCCTTAACTGAGGTCTGGAGGAGGGGCATAGAGGGAGGAGCCAGTGCACACCAGATAGTACCTAATCTTTCTTTTAGAGTGCCCAGTCCCCATGGTCCTTACGGAGTTCCCAGCATCCACTACGGACTACGAGAAATAGAATTACCGGTGAGTAAATTCTTATTATTTTATAACATAAATGTCTCATCTACTCCGTAAAGTGAAATTTCAACGGTTCAGTTCTGTACCAGACTTTTAAAGAAACTGATATAATTTACGTTCAATAGCTATGCTCCCTTGGCTCGAGAGTGGTTCTTTCCTTGCACTCTAAACAAGGGGGTATATTTACTAAATTTCGTATTTTCCCGTTTGAGGTCAAAGTTCAATCACGAATGACATCGAAAGTGTAAAGTTGCAACTTTTTGAATTTAGTACGACTAATTTAATAAGCTGCCGTATTCTGCATTTTCGGTTTTACCGATGTCGATGTCATTCGTTTTTTTTGGCAGTGTTTTACGTGAGTGTCTTGTAAAACACTGCCGACTTTAATACAATGAATCTCGGCCAGATCTGAGAGATCCGTGCTGGGCTTCATTGTGCACCTTTAAAAAAAATAAAATCAGTGTTAAAATCCCAAAAAAAATTGCGTGGGGTCCCCCCTCCTAAGCAAAACCAGCCTCGGGCTCTTTGAGCCGGTCCTGGTTGCAAAAATATGGGGGGAAAAATGTCAGAGGTTCCCCCATATTTAAACAACCAGCACCGGGCTCTGCGCCTGGTCCTGGTTCCAAAAATACGGGGGACAAAAAACGTAGGGGTCCCCCGTATTTCTGAAACCAGCACCGGGCTCCACTAGCCAGATACATAATGCCACAGCCGGGGGACACTTTTATATAGGTCCCGGCGGCCCTGGCATTACATAACCAACTAGTCACCCCTGGCCGGGGTACCCTGGAGGAGTGGGGGTCATTGTGGTACCCTCCTGATTGGCTGTGTGCTCCTGTACTGTATGACAGGCAGCACACGGCAGTGTTACAATGTAGCACCTATGCGCTCCATTGTAACCAATGGTGCGAACTTTGTGGTCAGCGGTTGACCGAAAGTAACCTCACCGCTGATCATACAGTACAGGCGCACACAGCCAATCAGGAGGGTGCCACAATGTGGCGCTCCCTGATTGGCTGATGGAACCCTCTTAGACATAAGTCAGAGGGGGTTTCTGGCATTCGGGGAAAGGGATCCCATGTGAAAACATGGGGCCCCTTTCAGTGCGAGGTCGGGTGTCCGTTTTTTTATTTTGCCAAGTACCTGGATTACAAATGGATTTAAAGAGGAGCCATCTACACTGGATTTTGTGAGTATAATTTTTTCAACAGGTACACCATGGATTCTACATGGAGAAGAGGACAGACCCTCTTGTGTACATAGGTAAGTATGTGTATATGGAGGTGTGGATGTATGTATTAAATTTTTACTTTCAAGGTGTGTGTCTTAAGTTTTTATTGGGGTATTTTTTTAGTAGTAGTACTACAGGTACCAGCGGGCCCGGTTTTCCACCGCATGCTGGTACTTGTGGTTCTCCAAGTACCAGCTTGCGGGGGAGCCTTGCTGGGACTTGTAGTACTGCTACTAAAAACAATATTCATTTTTTGACAAAAAGGCTATCAGCCTCCCATCCGCAGCCCTTGGATGGGGGGGACAGCCTCGGGCTTCACCCCTGGCCCTTGGGTGGCTGGAGGGGGGAGGACCCCTTGATTGAAGGGGTCCCCACTCCTCCAGGGTACCCCGGCCAGGGGTGACTAGTTGGTTATGTAATGCCAGGGCCGCAGGGACCTAGATAAAAGTGTCCCCCGGCTGTGGCATTATGTATCTGGCTAGTGGAGCCCGGTGCTGGTTTCAGAAATACAGGGGACCCCTACGCTTTTTGTCCCCCGTATTTTTGGAACCAGGACCAGGCGCAGAGCCCGGTGCTGGTTGTTTAAATATGGGGGAACCTCTGACATTTTCCCCCCCATATTTTTACAACCAGGGCCGGCTCAAAGAGCCCGAGGCTGGTTTGGCTTAGGAGGGGGGACCCCACGCATTTAAAAAAAAAAAAAAAATAACAAATTCCCACCCCTTCCCACTGAAAAACATGCACAGATCTCATGGATCCGTGCATGCCTATCCAAACACGGGATAAAAAAGCAGGTCTGTTTTTTTTTAGCAGTTTTTCAAGAATTGTATTTCAGCACGGCAGTGTCTGGCTATTATCGGCAGTGTTTGTGATTTGCACTTATTTAGCAAATTCCCGATTTCTACCAAATTGCAGGCGTATTTGACCGATGGTGTATTGATTCGTAATTTTTTCCTAGGACTTCCAAAATATTACGAATGCCCTCATCACTGCCGAGATTTTTGCTTAGTAAATTCCCGAGATGACACTTTGAAGAAAAAACGGAATCTCGGTCAAAATCGGGACCTTAGTAAATATACCCCAATGTGTCCTCTCTGTTCCTTTGGAATTAGATAGAATCTGTCCTTTGTGTAATACCTGTGCCAGTTTTACTCACATTGAATATATACTCTTTCAATACACTTGAGTCCTCCAGCTTTGTTGACAAATAATTTAATATAGCTCTTGTGCCAGACTTTTCCCTTACAGTGGCACAATTTATGTGTAATATTACAGAGGTACTGAGCTGTAGATGAATTAAATTCACTGGTATGAAGCTTTTGTTCTCTGCTATTAATGCCCTGTAAATAGGTTCCTTGCTAAAGCTACTAATCTTCGTTAATTCCTGAGCAGAGATATATCCAGTAAATATAATTAAAAGTCTAAACTTTGAATTTAATAGTAGGTGCTGCAATAAGATGGGCCACAGTCTCTCCTTTCTTGTGTCAAAGTGACACCTTAAGCAATAGGGAATTTATAGTTATACGAGCAAGGTTACAGTCTCATCCTACTTCAAGCACTATACATCCTAGCAGCACTATTCAACCTCTTCACTGCTCTATTAGAATATCTCACATAGAGCTATAATACAGTTATTATAAGTCTCTGGAATATAGCTTGTTATACTTTCCCAGTAGTCCTGGCAGCACTTTTCAATCTATTCACTGCTCTATTAGAATGTCTTACATAGAGCTATAATACAGTAATTATAAGTCTCTGGGATATGGCTTGTTATACTTTCCCAGTAGTCACTGTCCCTGACTCCTCAATAACTGCTGCCTAGCAAATGTGCCCTCAATCACATCCTAATTGTGGCTAAATGTTCTGCAGTGCCTAGGTGCATAGTGTAATGCAGGTAAATGGTTTTACACTTACACCTCCTCGATTGATCACTGCTGCTGTGAGGTGCTCCCCCGACTCCTGCCAGATGAGTGTCACTCCCTCTCTGTCTGTGCATGCATCAGGTTCGGGACACTGTGCTTCTCGTGAGGACAGACTATCTCCACAGCCAGCGTCAGCGTTGCTATGGCGCTTTACCGGAGCTTCCCTCTGCCTTCTTCCGCTGCTGGCGTCGGCTGTTTCTATGGCGCTGGCAGGAGCTTCACTGCCTCTTCTGGCCTCAGCGTCAGCGTTGCTATGGCGCTGACTGGAGCTTCCCTCTGCTTTCTTCTGCCGCTGCTACCGGCACCAGCAGGCCGCCGCAAGCACCCCGCCAGACCACACCGTCCTCTCCTGCCGCCTGGACGACCCAGCGAGACACAGCAGCAGTGCAGCACCTCCGCGATCTCCGCTTCCTCTCTGCTGTTGCGTCCGGAGGGCAGCTGGCAGGTACCGCCGACTCCGCTCCCCGCTTCTCCGGCCGCCCCGTTCTGGCCACGCGCTCTGTTGCCCTTTGCTGGCTGCGCTCCCTAGGCTCTCTGGCCGCCGCCCAGCTCTTAGCAGGGCCAGAGGCTCAGGTGCCAGCACTCCAAAGGGGGATCAGCAGACTGCCAACCGCCGGTGGGGAACTTTATTTATACTGCTCCAGACTCACGGCTCGTGCCCCCTCTTCCCACCTAAGCCACAAGCTACACCCCCTGGTCAGCGGCGCTGTAGCGCTTCTGGGGCACTCGCGACATTCTAGAGTTTTCTGTCAGAGCTGTCACTGACAGTGATGATCACTGACAGCAGTTGCCGAGTCCTCATAGCCTCTCCCTCTCTATCTTTTCTATACTACTTTACTATAGGCTATAATGTTAAGCACCTGCACTCATATCACATTAACTATATAATTTAATAAATTAATTACAAATATTTAACCCCTTCAAATCCATCTATATACACATATAACTACACATTTATACATGCACAAGTGAATACCATATATACTCGAGTATAAGCCGAGTTTTTCAGCACATTTTATGTGCTGAAAAAGCCCCCCCTCGGCTTATACTCGAGTGATGCTCCTGGAGTAATGTGCAGGAGCAGAGCACAGGGAGCAGTCATGAGGGAAGGAGGAGGAGGGAGGGGGACTCGGGAGCCACAGCAGCGCACTGTAATTGGTACATCAACCAGTGACGCTGCTGCAGCCATCCCTCTCCATGCTCGCTGAAGCACCGCCGCGCCGCCCGCCTCCTCAGCTGCTGGGAGTTCTGTCCCAAGGCCGGCCACCGCTGCCCGCACCTCCTGCTGCTGCCCGCACTCCTGTTCCCCGTCATTGATGGTGAGTAGAGACAGGCTGCAGGGGGCCGGGCAGGGGGGGGGGTGTTGGGGGGTAGTTGGGGGCTGGGCATAGCTGGCACTATGAGGGCATACGGTATCTGGCACTGTGGGGGCATATGTAGCACTGTGGAGGCATATCTGGCACTATGAGGGCATATCTGGCACTATGAGGGCATACGGTATCTGGCACTGTGGGGGCATATGTAGCACTGTGGGGGCATATCTGGCACTATGAGGGCATATCTGGCACTATGAGGGCATATCTGGCACTGTGGGGGCATATGCAGCACTGTGGGGGCATATCTGGCACTTGGAGGGCATATGTGGCACTGTGGGGGATTATCTGGCAGTATGAGGGCATATGTGGCACTGTGGGGCATATCTGGCACTATGAGGGCATATGTAGCACTGTGGGGGCATATGTAGCACTGTGGGGGCATATCTGGCACTATGAGGGCATATCTGGATATGAGGGCATATCTGGCACTGTGGGAGCATATCTGGCACCGTGGGGGAATATGTGTATCTGGCAATGTGGGGGCATATCTGGCACTATGAGGGCAAATATCTGGCACCATGGGGGCATATCTAGCACTGGGGGGGCATATCTGGCACTGTGAGGGCATATCTGGCAGTATGAGGGCTGTGTACGGCTAGAGCTGCATTTCCCACCCTAGGCTTATACTCGAGTCAATACGTTTTCCCAGTTTTTTTGGGGGAAAATAGGTGCCTCGGCTTATATTCGGGTCGACTTATACTCGAGTATATACGGTATATATACATGCATTATTAAACACCACATTTCTTCTTTTAATATAGATTACACATAAAAATATATATACACTTCAGACATATAACTTTCCACATGTTAGTGTAGTACAATAATCATAATACATATCTATCTATATATCTGACAAATTCTGCGCCCTGGTGCCCTCAATAAATCAATTGATGATGGAGCGGAAGAAAGCTGCGGCACTCAGGGTCTTGTACTTGATCGATGTGTATTAAAAAATTACAACATTATCCATCAACGTTTCGGGCTGTCTAGCCCCTTTGCCAAGATGTGAGAGTGAATGAAAAAAGAAAGTGTACTCACCCATATAGAGAAAGAGTACCCGCCAAACCATAGGTGCAGATCCTCCCATGCCTCCATCTCTCGCACCAGAGATGACTAACAGTGACGTCAGGGTTGTGCCTGTGTTAGCCCGTTGCTAAGTAACACCCGAGGAGCGCTTTGTAGCCGGAGGCAGGGAGGATGTTAAAAGAAGTCAAAGTACGAAGTACAGTCCATGGATTTGACAGCGCTAACTAAGCCAGTATCAATAAAGATGTAAGGGTCGGATCCATATACCTATTCAGCTAGATAGAAATAGAAATAGTACAGAATGCCCCCAGAAAGGGGAATATTCCCCTATCTACTAAAAGGTTATTACACAGCAAGCAGAGAAATACTCCCATGCATGTGACAAAACCATATAAAGAGGAAAAATATATACAATTTGGGACAAAAGAACCAAAGAGTTGTGAAAAAGAATTAGCTAATATAGTACAAACAGGATAGAATTGCATGCATAATTGATATAGCAATAAATAATAGCCAAAAAATATGTAAATTGCTACCATTCCTGCTAGAAGTCTGGAGCTCAAACTACATAACAGACTACCGTCAGTCACTGGCTAAGGGTCGCATGTCCATCAAATAGAGACCGCAGACCCGAGTCAGTGACCGACCATTGGACTGAATATATCTGTTCTATTATGGACTATCCAAAGATGCTCCAAACGATTCGCTTGTTTAAGCCCGCGGGATGTATCGTATTGAGCTTGAAAATCCAAGAAGCTTCTTTTCGGAGAAATTGGCCATCCCGGTCGCCTCCCCGAAGGGATTTAGGAACTTGATCAATGATAATATGCTTAAGATCGCCAAGTGAATGCTTCGCCTCATGGAAATGTCTGGCCACTGGTTGTTCAGATGGATTCCCTGCGACGGCGGGCTTGATAACGGAGTGATGTAAAGCCATGCGTTTGCGTAGTGATCTTATCGTCTTGCCCACGTAGCAGAGACTGCAGGGGCAGACGATTAGGTAGATGATGTAGGTGGAAGTACAAGATACTACATACCGAATGTGGATATTCTCTTCTGTTAGAGGTAATGTAAACACGGAACCTGTCAGCATGTGGCTGCATGTCGCGCAGCCAAGGCAGCAATAACATCCAGGTTTCTTTGACAAGAAGGATTCTTTCTGTGGCATAGCTGCGAGCTTGGAAATATTGGTGATGTCAGTGTGCACCACCATATCCTTGATGTTTCGGCCCCTCTTGTAACACATCATCGGAGTTTTATGTTTGAAAGGAAGGCTGGCGTCCGTGAAAACTATTATTCCATAAGGCTCTGTTTGCTCTATTTAGTACAGGACTTGAAGTGTCAAAGGTTGTGGTCCATGGGATTCTGTTGTCCAAGGCTCTTGCTGTAGTTCGCATCAATGAGTTCCATGGTATCTGTAAGACTTGCTCCAAATGATTCCAGTAAAACAAGAAAAGAGGTGGTATCCTTCAGACACATCTGTTGTTTGAGAACCAAAAGCTGTAAAATGCAATCTAAAAATTGCGAGATAGGTTGGTACAGTGATTCGGGCAGAGATGATGGGGCGTCCGAGAGGCTTTTGTAAGTTCTTGTGTATCACAATTTATCCAGACAGGGGTTATGAAATAACTGCCCTGGAAATGGGCAAGACGATAAGATCACTACGCGAACGCATGGCTTTACATCGCTCCGCTATCAAGGCCGCCATCGCAGGGAATCCATCCGAACAACAAGTGGCCAGACATTTCCATGAGGCGAAGCACTCCGTTGGCGATCTTAAGCATATTATTATTAAAAGAAGCCTCTTGGATTTTCAAGCTCAATACGATACATCCAGCGGGCCTACACGAGCGAATCGTTTGGAGCATCTTTGGATAGCCCATAATAGGACAAATATATTCAGTCCAATGGTCGGTCACTGACTCGGGTCTGCAGTCTCTATTTGATGGACATGCGGCCCTTAGCCAGTGACTGACGGTAGTCTGTTATGTAGTTTGAGCTCCAGACTTCTAGCAGGAATGGTAGCAATTTACATATTTTTTGGTTATTATTTATTGCTATATCAATTATGCATGCAATTCTATCCTGTTTGTACTATATTAGCTAATTCTTTTTACACAACTCTTTGGTTCTTTTGTCCCAAATTGTATATATTTTTCCTCTTTATATGGTTTTGTCACATGCATGGGAGTATTTCTCTGCTTGCTGTGTAATAACCTTTTAGTAGATAGGGGACTATTCCCCTTTCTGGGGGCATTCTGTACTATTTCTATTTCTATCTAGCTGAATAGGTATACAGATCCGATGCTTACATCTTTATTGATACTGGCTTAGTTAGCGCTGTCAAATCCGTGCACTGTACTTCATACTTAGTACTTTCGCTTCTTTTAACAGCCTCCCTGCCTCCGGCTACGAAGTGCTCCTCGGGTGTTACTTAGCAACGGGCTAACACAGGCGCAACCCTGACGTCACTATTGGTCATCTCCTGGCGCCACACACCGTCTGAGATAAAGGCATGGGAGCATCTGCACCTGTGGTTTGGCGGGTTCTCTGTCTCTATATGGGTGAGTACACTTTCTTTTTCATTCACACTCACATCTTGACAAAGGGGCTAGACACCCCGAAACGTTGATCGATAATGTTGTGATTTTTTAATACACATCGATCAAGTACAAGACCCTGAGTGCCACATTATATATATCTATTTATATATTAGAAAAATGTGCACTGGACGCCTTTCGGGTATAGTGTTTTGGTTTTGGACCTGGATCTCCTTTCATGTTTTGCGTCGGGTTTTGGATCTGTTTTTAAAAAAAAAAACATAAAAACAGCTAAAATCACAGAATTTGGGGGTCATTTTGATCCTACAGTATTATTAACCTCAGTAACATTCATTTCCACTCATTTCCAGTCTATTCTGAACACCTCAAACCTCACAATAATGTTTTTAGGCAAAAAGGTTGCACCGAGGTAGCTGAATGACAAAGCTTAGCGGCGACACAAGTGGGCGTTACAAACTCGTGGCCCATCTAGGAGTGGCACTGCAGTGGCAGACAGGATGGCAGTCTAAAAACTAGGCACCAAAGAACACATAATGCAAAGAAAAAAACAGAGGTGCAAGATGGAATTGTCCTTGGGCCCTCCCACCCGTATGTTGTTTAACCAGGACATGTACAGTTTAATAAACCCATCATTTCAGCGACAGATGGTCCCCCTGGAAAAAGCTTGCCCACTTCTCTGAATCATAGTTAGCTACAAACATACCACCTCCATATTTGATGACTTTTCACATTATGAGAAGAGGCAAGAGGAAGAGGACAGTGTCAAGAAGGTGATTAAAAATTAGAGAGGCACATGTAATCAGGAGCAACACACAGGCTTTCACCTCCACTCCTTTCTTGGTGTGGAACAGAAAGGACTTTAACCAAGCAAATGTGTAATTACCACATTTCTGGATAAACTAAAAAACTAGCGGCCAAAGCCAACAAATTTATACCCCCTTCTTCATTTTCAGGGATTACGATAATCTCAGATTTAATGCTGGGATGCAAATAAACAGGTTTATACCACAGGATCAATATTGGATAGTTCCCCCTCCTCGGCGTCTGGAGACTTATTTTGGGTTTGGGTTTTTCTTTTTTCATTTTTTAATTTACATATTTTGTGGCAGATGCCTTATTTTCATTTTTCACAGCTCAGAGTTACATGCATGTGAGCATACCTGTGTGTCCCAGTTACACGCATGTGAGCATTCCTGTGTGTCTTGTTTATTTCATTCATATTTTATTTTTAAATAAAGCAGGCCCTTAGATGTTTAAGCAGCCCCTCGTGAGCCCCCACAGCAGCCCCAGATCGGGCAAGATGAGTTTGGGTGGGTTCGGTACAGTACTAAGCAGGGCTGTGCAGTGAATTTTTTGTTATTGAGCCCCTGCCCTAGTAGAGCTTACCACTCTACAGTCCAAACTCATTTCATACTACAAGTAGGACTGTGAGAGGAAGCCACCATGAAGCTACTGGCCCATCTAGTGCTGCAGTGCAATGGAAAGCTGATATTTCATTTAGCAATGCAAGATCACTGAAACTCTGTTCTTCTAACACCGCAAGGTCTTGCGATAACACTACGCAGCCCTTACATTGTACAATTATTAAGGAGGAAACATTTACAAATAAAGGAAAAGAACCCGGTAGAACAAATGCACATCTTGTAAATAATCCCAAAATGTGGAAGATTAATAAATCAAAATTAAAATTGACTAATTGGAGCCATTCATTTGAGTCCCTAAATGAAAATAATTGAGAAGAACCTCTCTCTAATGCTGGGTATGCAGTGCACACAAGAAGATATATCTACTAGAGATGAGCGGGTTCAGACAGGGCACCCCTGGAAATATATGGCTGACATATAGACACAGGTGTGTTTGGAAAATCTAGTTTTCTCCGGCAGTTGCCATAGAAAATGAAGTAGGAGATGTTGCCATGTTACGTTCCGCTGGATTATGATTCTGTCTCTTCTGAGTCTAACTGTCTTTGACCACAAATGTGGTCACTCCCCACTTTATTGGAAAGCACTTCGTCAAACTTGGAATTTCCATTTCCAACTTTGCGGCTATATGTTTTCACAAATCTGGTTGTGATGTTGAAGCTTGTTTCATATTCTGCTTTAGGCTTTAGTTTAAACCTAGGCTCAAGTACAGCAGCACCCCTGGAATTATACGGCAGCACCCATGACTTATACAGCATAGGCAGCATCCCTGGAGAATTACACAGCACAGCAGACAGGCAGCAGCACCCCTGGACTTAAACGGCAATGGGGCTACACCGCTGGACTGATAGGGCAGAGGGGCAGTACCCTACTTCTACAGTGACAACTTCAATCTCAATATCAGGAACTAGACTGGTGATGCTCATCCCAGCAGTTGACGAGGGCGTGCAAACGGTGGTAGGAGCCTCCTTTTCCCATACAGTGTTGTGAAGGTCAGGCTTAGACATTACAACTGTGGGCACACTTGGACTCTCCTTGGAGATTTGTGATATCTCTGAACACACAGTTGCTTTTTCCTTTGCTTTAACAAGTTTTTATTTTTATTTTTTGAGAGGGATTAGGGCTTCCATCTTCATGAAAAGCTGAACTACCAGTCATAAACATAGGCCAAGGCCTTAGCCTTTCCTTGCCACTTCATGTTGTGAACAACATATTGCCAATTTTCTGTTTCTCATCAGATAATTTCTTTTTTTTGGGGTTATTAATTTTTGCTTCTTGGACTTTACATGCCCTCTATGACATTGGGCATCGGTCTTAGCAGACAACGTTGATGGAATTGAATCATCAATATTCATGACTGGTGGCAGCAGATTCAGCACTAGTACTAGGAAGTGGTTCCTGATCTTTCACAATTTTTCCCTCCAAATTTTTGTTCTTCATTTCACAGGACAGGGCCCCATTATTTTTTACAGCACACAGAACAGTGCCTCTTTATTTTTACAGCACACAGAACTGTTCCCCTTTATTTTTACAGCACACAGAACAGTGCCTCTTTATTTTTACAGCACACAGAACTGTTCCCCTTTTTTTTTCAGCACACAGAAATGTTCCCCTTTATTTTTACAGCACACAGGACATGGCCACAGTGCCCCTTTATTTTTACAGCACACAGAACAGTGCCCCTTTATTTTTACAGCACACAGAACAGAGCCCCTTTATTTTTACAGCACCCCTTTATTTTTAAAGCACACAGAACAGTTTCCCTTTATTTTTAAAGCACACAGAGCAGTGCCCCTTTATTTTTAAAAGAACAGAGAACAGTTCCCCTTTATTTTTACAGCACACAGAACAGTGCCCCTTTATTTTTACAGCACTAAAACAGTGCCCCTTTATTTTTACATTACCCCTTTATTTTTACAGCACACACAACGATGCCCCTTTATTTTTACAGCACACAGGAGAGGGCCACAGTACTCCTTTATTTTTACAGCACACAGAACATTGCCCCTTTATTTTTACAGCACACAGAATAGTGCCCATTTATTTTTACAGCATCCTTTTATTTTTACAGCACAGTGGACAGGGCCACAGCTCCCCTTTATTTTTACAGCACACAAGACAGCACACCTGTACAGTACAGGACTGCAGAACCCATGTATTGCACCCCTGCACAGCATAGAACAGCAACACCCCTAACAGCACAGGACACAACAGGACAGCATATCAGAACAGCACCCCTGTACAGTAAAGGACAGCAGTACCCCTAACAGCACAGGACACCACAGGACAGTACCCCTGTACAGACAGGACAGCAACACCCCTAACAGCACAGGACACCACAGTACAGCACCCCAGAACAGCACAGTACAGCAGCACCCCTGTACGCCACCAACCACAGAGAGACAGAGGTCTATCTCCCTCACGCTCCAAGTCTGAAGTGAAAATGACGGTGACACGCGGCTCCTTATAAGAAATCCAAAACCCACGAGAATCTGACAGTGGGATGACGTTTTGCCTTTATCTGGTATCCGAGCCGGACTCGGATCGTGAAGTCCAGCTGGGGGGGGGGGAGTTCGGGTCTCTGAGCTCATTGCCCTTCATTGATCTGATGGCACTGCAGCTGCATGTTCCCGGCTGGTGTTCCCCTCTATCCCTACATCACCTTTGTTGCTGCCCGCAGCACAGCGCTGGGCAGTGTTTAATGAGTCAGGTTGACTCATTATAATGCCACCGCCGACAGTGGGCGCCTTCATAGCTGCGGGCCTCGGAAACTGCATCAGTTGGGAGTACAGCCTGAGCTTTGTAACCATATATCTAAAGCTGAACATACAGTGCACTTATTGTTAATACTTAGCAACTAAATAGTTCAGTAAAATGGAACAATAATTGTGCAGTGTATGATACTGAATAATTCTATGGTAGGAAAAAAACTAAAAAGTGTCAGAAAATGGTATTCTATTTTGTTGGGTAAATCACAGCAGTACACAACGATAAATGTAAAAAAATAAAATGCATGGGGTCCTCTTCCTTATTTGTAGCCAGCATGGTGCTTTCAGCCTAGTGCTGGTTCCCACAAAATCATTGTTACTCTACTTCAAAATTCAATGGCTACTGTATTTTTTAAGTATATCATTATGATAGAAACATCTGTGAATAAACTTACATCTATACTAATATTATAAGTATGTTGTGTCTATCGGTTTGTTCCAAGTTGGCGCAAAAACTACTAAAGTGATTCCATGAAAACTGCATTATTTTTTTATAGTGTAAACTCCTAGAAATACCCTGCACTTTGTTTCATCATGATCAGCAATAACAAAATGTATTGGCATCATTAATGCAAGAGATAGGTGTGACACTGTGGCCAGTAAGGGGAGGGGGGAGAGGTGCTTTGGGCCCTCATTCACTTGAATAGGATAGGCTACATAATCTATGCACAGGGCACACAGTGACATTGGTGTGAGTGGTGGGTGAAGGTGCTGCTGCCACCAGTCTGTATAGCGCTGCTGGTCACATGGGTAACTCCCGAGACAAGGCTCCTATACAAAGCAATATAACTAGTATAACACCTCAAATTATATTCTGAAAACACCATTATATTCTGCTGGATATTCCTACATACAGTACAACCCCCTCCCCTCCCCCTCTATAAATCAGTTAGTGCACATGTCCTCAGTTACTGTGTTACACTGTGATACACAGTTCTTGCACAATAATATTTTCCAGACTCTTCAGGTTTCACTCCAGTGAGTTTAACATGAACTTCTCCTTTATTTGTGTCTCTGGACAGAGTTAGTCGGCCCTGAACAGATGGGTTAGAATTTATGCTTGCATCATAGTATATTGTTCCCATCCATTCCAGCCCTTTCCCTTCAAGTTGGCGGATCCAGCCCACACCATACATGTTAGTGCTGTCAGTGAGGGAGGCACCGGTCACTTTACAGGCGAGTTCCAGAGTCTCTGTTGGTTTCACAGTCCCAGGACCAGACTCCACTAAGGAGATTTGTGCAGTGACACCTGTAAGTATAGAATAGATGTATTACTGTAGTTCTCTATTAACATTCCCAATGAGATTATTATTTCTGCGAGCTCTGTGACATGATCACCACATAAGACTCACCTTGTAGTGAGGACACAACACTGAGTAACCACAGGAGATTCTGCATGTTTTGGCTGAGACGTTAAAGGATAACTCAGCTCACAATCTGGTTGTTCAGCTTCTGCTCAGTGATCATTTCCTGGAGGTTGTTATCTATTTATACAGGAAATTGTCTCTATATTTACATATGCACTGTTTTAATTAAGCTCTTTTAAACAATGGTATAGATAGTCTGAGCTTCCATTTCATTTGCATAGTATTACTGATTTATAGATCGCTGTTCTACATGATATGTGTGCTTTTCATCTTGATAACTGAGTTGATTATTTTTTTATCATCCAAAATAACAATTTCATGAACAAGGATACATTTAATTTTATTCATATACAGCAGGGCTGGCCAAACCGGTCCTCGAGATCTACCAACAGTGCATGTTTTCCAGGCCTCCCGGATATTTGTAGAATTGTCAGTTAGGAATGAATGCAGCACATCTTAATTAGTAATGACTACACCTGTGCACCAGCTAGGTGGTCTGGAAAATGTGAACTGTTGGTAGATCTCGAGGACCGGTTTGGCCAGCCCTTATATACAGTATGTATAATTTTTTTCTTTGAAAAAAAGACTCAGGTACCATCTAAGGTTACAGGTATATATAAAGATTTGTAGTTGCTCCCATACTCTATACAGGTCTTTAGATACTTATTTTATTGGGTGTGGTGTGACTAGTCAACATCTAGAAGTTGACATTCTCAACACCAAAATGTCAACATGTTCTCAGGGTCAGCAGTCAGAATGTTGACATGGGTAATAGGTCAACAACCAATAATAATAATAATAATTATTATTATTATTAACAGTTTCTTATATAGCGCAGCAAATTCCGTTGCGCTTTACAATTAGAACAACAGTAATAGAACAAACTGGGCAAAAACAGACCGACATAGAGGTATGTCAACATGATTAATCTGTTAAAACGTTCAGAATGTCAACATTTAACATGTCAACACCAGAATGTTGATATACTGTAGGTGCATAGAAGTGCAAAGAAATTCTTTGCAATGCTTTAAATACTTATACAATTAGGGTGATACAATACAGCTACAAGTATTCAGGAACTAGCATTCAGTCCTTAAGGGGTCTCTCACCAATTGTAAAGGCTGCGGTGGGATTAGCTTTTTGACAAAGCAAGAAGGTTCCGGGCTGGAGAGCACGGCACCACCTCAGATCGCACAGATGAGCCTAAAGCGATTCTCGCAAAATCCACTCCTTTGATAGCAAACAAATACAGATGCGTTTCGGTCTTGGCGACCTTTCTCAAAAATGGATGGGGTGCTATTCATGGTCGGGGGTTTAAATACCCCTAAAATGGATCTTAAATCTTCCCTTAATTGCTTACCACGACCAGAAGTGATGTTTATGCTTCATTTGGCACTTTTGCTTGCGTTCCACTGCTGTGTTCCCTACAGAAGTTACGTTTCACTTCCTACTTCCGGTTTTGGAACCAGCTGCGGCAGTCGTTCAGTAGTATCTAGTTACACTTCGTGGAGAGGACTAAGTCCAAAGCGTGGTGAGCGAAGCAAGCCCGTGACGGTACAATGGTGCATAGATAAAACAAAATAACCTCAAACAAACGGAGAATGGATAAAAGATTAAAGTGCTGTAATGGCAGATGTTCTCTTCTGCCCTCTTGTCCTGTCACTTCCTGGTCCTGATCACAAAGTGAACATAGACACAACTGCCATCTTTCTCTTGTAAATAGGCAGGAGAACCATAACTAATTAACCATTTCATTAGGTGTAGTTGTTATAAGTACATCCAGCTTTTTTAGTGCTGTTGTTCATATGTTTGATTTATGTATATAAACGTATATATGTATAAATGTATATATGGTCCAGTGGCCATCTTTAGTTTGAGCAAAACTCCATAATTACACATACGGTGCCCATCTTTGTTCAGGGAAAGATCCATTTCTACATTCGTGGTTATAATAACGTATTCCACTTGGTACTAGTGATGTGCACCGTACATTTTTCGGGTTTTGTGTTTTGGTTTTGGATTCGGTTCCGCGTCCGTGTTTTGGATTCGGACGCGTTTTGGCAAAACCTCCCTGAAATTTTTTTGTCGGATTCGGGTGTTTTTTTACAAAAACCCCTCAAAAACAGCTTAAATCATAGAATGTGGGGGTCATTTTGATCCCATAGTATTATTAACCTCAATAGCCATAATTTCCACTCATTTTCAGTCTATTCTGAACACCTCACACCTCACAATATTATTTTTAGTCCTAAAATTTGCACCGAGGTCGCTGGATGACTAAGCTAAGCGACCCAAGTGGCCGACACAAACACCTGGCCCATCTAGGAGTGGCACTGCAGTGTCAGACAGGATGGCACTTCAAAAAAATAGTCCCCAAACAGCACATGATGCAAAGAAAAAAAGAGACGCAATGAGGTAGCTGTGTGACTAAGCTAAGCAACCCAAGTGGCCGAAAAAAACACCTGGCCCATCTAGGAGTGGCACTGCAGTGTCAGACAGGATGGCACTTCAAAAAAATAGTCCCCAAACAGCACATGATGCAAAAAAAAAAAAGAGGCGCAATGAGGTAGCTGTGTGACTAAGCTAAGCGACCCAAGTGGCCGACACAAACACCTGGCCCATCTAGGAGTGGCACTGCAGTGTCAGACAGGATGGCACTTCAAAAAAATAGTCCCCAAACAGCACATGATGCAAAAAAAAAAAAAAAAGAGGCGCAATGAGGTAGCTGTGTGACTAAGCTAAGCGACCCAAGTGGCCGACACAAACACCTGGCCCATCTAGGAGTGGCACTGCAGTGTCAGACAGGATGGCACTTCAAAAAAATAGTCCCCAAACAGCACATGATGCAAAGAAAAAAAGAGGTGCACCAAGGTCGCTGGATGGCTAAGCTAAGCGACACAAGTGGCCGACACAAACACCTGGCCCATCTAGGAGTGGCACTGCAGTGTCAGGCAGGATGGCACTTCAAAAAAGTAGTCCCCAAACAGCACATGATGCCAAGAAAAATGAAAGAAAAAAGAGGTGCAAGATGGAATTGTCCTTGGGCCCTCCCATCCACCCTTATGTTGTATAAACAGGACATGCACACTTTAACAAACCCATCATTTCAGCGACAGGGTCTGCCACACAACTGTGACTGAAATGACTGGTTGGTTTGGGCCCCCACCAAAAAAGAAGCAATCAATCTCTCCTTGCACAAACTGGCTCTACGGAGGCAAGATGTCCACCTCCTCCTCATCATCTGATTCCTCACCCCTTTCACTGTGTACATCCCCCTCCTCATAGATTATTAATTTGTCCCCACTGGAATCCACTTCTCAGGTCCCTGTGTACTTTCTGGAGGCAATTGCTGGTGAATGTCTCCACGGAGGAATTGATAATAATTAATTTTAATGAACATCATCTTCTCCACATTTTCTGGAAGTAACCTCGTACGCCGATTGCTGACAAGGTGAGCGGCTGCACTAAACACTCTTTCGGAGTACACACTGGAGGGTGGGCAACTTAGGTAAAATAAAGCCAGTTTCTGCAAGGGCCTCCAAATTGCCTCTTTTTCCTGCCAGTATACGTACGGACTGTCTGACGTGCCTACTTGGATGCGGTCACTCATATAATCCTCCACCATTCTTTCAATAGTGAGAGAATCATATGCAGTGACAGTAGACGACATGTCAGTAATCGTTGGCAGGTCCTTCAGTCCGGACCAGATGTCAGCACTCGCTCCAGACTGCCCTGCATCACCGCCAGCGGGTGGGCTCGGAATTCTTAGCCTTTTCCTCGCACCCCCAGTTGGAAAGAGAGATCCAACGTAGGTTTTAAATCTAGGATCTAACACGGTGGGTAAAATGTAGTGCTCTGATTTCAACAGATTGACCACCCGTGAATCCTGGTTAAGCGAATTAAGGGCTCCATCCACAAGTCCCACATGCCTAGCGGAATCGCTCTGTTTTAGCTCCTCCTTCAATGTCTCCAGCTTCTTCTGCAAAAGCCTGATGAGGGGAATGACCTGACTCAGGCTGGCAGTGTCTGAACTGACTTCACGTGTGGCAAGTTCAAAGGGTTGCAGAACCTTGCACAACGTTGAAATCATTCTCCACTGCGCTTGAGTCAGGTGCATTCCACCTCCTTTGCCTATATCGTATGCAGATGTATAGGCTTGAATGGCCTTTTGCTGCTCCTCCATCCTCTGAAGCATATAGAGGGTTGAATTCCACCTCGTTACCACCTCTTGCTTCAGATGATGGCAGGGCAGGTTCAGGACTGTTTGCTGGTGCTCCAGTCTTCGGCACGCGGTGGCTGAATGCCGAAAGTGGCCCGCAATTCTTCGGGCCACCGACAGCATCTCTTGCATGCTCCTGTCATTTTTTAAATAATTCTGCACCACCAAATTCAATGTATGTGCAAAACATGGGACGTGCTGGAATTTGCCCAGATGTAATGCACGCACAATATTGCTGGCGTTGTCCGATGTCACAAATCCCCAGGAGAGTCCATTTGGGGTAATCCATTCTGCGATGATGTTCCTCAGTTTCCGCAAGAGGTTGTCAGCTGTGTGCCTCTTATGGAAAGCGGTGATGCAAAGCGTAGCCTGCCTAGGAACGAGTTGGCGTTTGCGAGATGCTGCTACTGGTGCCGCCGCTGCTGTTCTTGCTGCGGGAGGCAATACATCTACCCAGTGGGCTGTCACAGTCATATAGTCCTGAGTCTGCCCTGCTCCACTTGTCCACATGTCCGTGGTTAAGTGGACATTGGGTACAACTGCATTTTTTAGGACACTGGTGACTCTTTTTCTGAGGTCTGTGTACATTTTCGGTATCGCCTGCCTAGAGAAATGGAACCTAGATGGTATTTGGTACCGGGGACACAGTACCTCAATCAAGTCTTTAGTTGCCTGTGAATTAACGGTGGATAACGGAAACACGTTTCTCACCGCCCAGGCTGCCAAGGCCTGAGTTATCCGCTTTGCAGCCGGATGACTGCTGTGATATTTCATCTTCCTCCCAAAGGACTGTTGGACAGTCAATAGCTTACTGGAAGTAGTACAAGTGGTCTTCCGACTTCCCCTCTGGGATGAATATCGACTCCCAGCAGCAACAACAGCAGAGCCAGCAGCAGTAGGCGTTACACTCAAGGATCCATCGGAGGAATCCCAGTCAGGAGAGGACTCGTCAGACTTTCCAGTGACATGGCCTGCAGGACTATTGGCGTTCCTGTCTAAGGAGGAAATTGACACTGAGGGAGTTGGTGGTGTGGTTTGCAGGAGCTTGGTTACAAGAGGAAGGGATTTAGTGGTCAGTGGACTGCTTCCGCTGTCATCCAAAGTTTTTGAACTTATCACTGACTTATGATGAACGCGCTGCAGGTGACATATAAGGGAGGATGTTCCGAGGTGGTTAACGTCCTTACCCCTACTTAGTACAGCTTGACAAAGGCAACACACGGCTTGACACCTGTTGTCCGCATTTGTGTTAAAATTATTCCACACCGAAGAGGTGATTTTTTTTGTAATTTGACCAGGCATGTCAATGGCCATATTCGTCCCACGGACAACAGGTGTCTCCCCGGGTGCCTGACTTAAACAAACCACCTCACCATCAGAATCCTTCTTGTCAATTTCCTCCTCAGCGCCAGCAACACCCATATCCACATCCGGGTGTACTTCAACAGTGACATCTTCAATTTGACTATCAGGAACTGGACTGCGGGTGCTCCTTCCAGCACTTGCAGGGGGCGTGCAAATGGTGGAAGGCGCCACCTCTTCCCGTCCAGTGTTGGGAAGGTCAGGCATCGCAGCCGACACAATTGGACTCTCCTTGGGGATTTGTGATTTAGAAGAACGCACAGTTCTTTGCTGTGCTTTTGCCAGCTTAAGTCTTTTCATTTTTCTAGCGAGAGGATGAGTACTTCCATCCTCATGTGAAGCTGAACCACTAGCCATGAACATAGGCCAGGGCCTCAGCCGTTCCTTGCCACTCCGTGTCGTAAATGGCATATTGGCAAGTTTACGCTTCTCCTCAGACGCTTTTAATTTTGATTTTTGGGTCATTTTACTGAACTTTTGTGTTTTGGATTTTACATGCTCTCTGCTATGACATTGGGCATTGGCCTTGGCAGACGACGTTGATGGCATTTCATCGTCTCGGCCATGACTAGTGGCAGCAGCTTCAGCACAAGGTGGAAGTGGATCTTGATCTTTCCCTATTTTACCCTCCACATTTTTGTTCTCCATTTTTTAATGTGTGGAATTATATGCCAGTATCAATAGCAATGGCCTACTACTATATATACTGCGCACAACTGAAATGCACCACAGGTATGGATGGATAGTATACTTGACGACACAGAGGTAGGTAGAGCAGTGGCCTACTGTACCGTACTGCTATATATTATATACTGGTGGTCAGCAACCTGTGCAAAACTGAAATGCACCACAGGTATGGATGGACAGTATACTTGACGACACAGAGGTAGGTAGAGCAGTGGCCTACTGTACTGTACTGCTATATATTATATACTGGTGGTCAGCAAACTGTGCACAACTGAAATGCACCACAGGTATGGATGGATAGTATACTTGACAACACAGAGGTAGGTAGAGCAGTGGCCTACTGTACCGTACTGCTATATATTATATACTGGTGGTCAGCAAACTGTGCAAAACTGAAATGCACCACAGGTATGGATGGATAGTATACTTGACGACACAGAGGTAGGTAGAGCAGTGGCCTACTGTACAGTACTGCTATATATTATATACTGGTGGTTAGCAAACTGTGCAAAACTGAAATGCACCACAAGTATGGATGGATAGTATACTTGACGACACAGAGGTAGGTAGAGCAGTGGCCTTCTGTACCGTACTCCTATATATTATATACTGGTGGCCAGCAAAATTTGCACTGTACTCCTACTATATACTACAATGCAGCACAGATATGGAGCTTTTTCAGGCAGAGAACGTATAATACTGGTGGTCACTGGTCAGCAAAACACTGCACTGTACTCCTCCTATATAATACTGCTGGTCCCCAGTCCCCACAATAAAGCAGTGTGAGCACAGATATATGCAGCACACTGAGCACTGATATGGAGCGTTTTTCAGGCAGAGAACGTATAATACTGGTGGTCACTGGTCAGCAAAACTCTGCACTGTACTCCTCCTATATAATACTGCTGGTCCCCAGTCCCCACAATAAAGCAGTGTGAGCACAGATATATGCAGCACACTGAGCACAGATATGGAGCGTTTTTCAGGCAGAGAACGTATAATACTGGTGGTCACTGGTCAGCAAAACTCTGCACTGTACTCCTCCTATATAATACTGCTGGTCCCCAGTCCCCACAATAAAGCAGTGTGAGCACAGATATATGCAGCACACTGAGCACAGATATGGAGCGTTTTTCAGGCAGAGAATGTATAATACTGGTGGTCACTGGTCAGCAAAACTCGGCACTGTACTCCTCCTATAATACTGCTGGTCCCCAGAATAAAGATATTTGCAGCCCCCTGAAACAAAGTGAGAGGACGCCAGCCACGTCCTCTCACTATCATTTCCAATGCACGAGTGAAAAATGGCGGCGACGCGCGGCTCCCTATATAGAATCCGAATCTCGTGAGAATCCAACAGCGGGATGATGACGTTCGGGCGCGCTCGGGTTAACCGAGCCATACGGGAGAATCCGAGTCTGCCTCGGACCCGTGTAAAATTTGTGAAGTTCGGGGGGGTTCGGATTCCGAGGAACCGAACCCGCTCATCACTACTTGGTACTGAATTCTTCATGTGAAATAGTAATCATTCACAATCCATTCCTTTCTATTGCTGTACTTTGTATTACCGCAAAGTCATACCCTATACCTGAGTGGGAATTTTTCTGTTTCACTTTGTATTGTTTATACTCCCCGTAGCAAAAGTACATGAAAAAAGAAAAAAAAGCATCTATTAATAAAAATATTAATAAATAGGGAATTTTATTTCTAATAGAAGACATGCAAAATTTATGTGACAACCCAAAGATTTGATACTATTCAAAAAAACATTTTAACTCGAAGTCGACATAATGGCCCATACGTTTTAATGTATTTAACTTGTATATCCATCTAATTTCGCTCTGCGCTAGTTTTTTTTCGATATTCTTGTTTCTCCTGTTAGAATTAATCTGTTGATCATAAAAAACGTTTTATCTGACCTTTGCTCTGATAATGGATGGGTTGTTAGACCTTTGCGGATATTGTATATATGTTCTGCATCCCTATTTTTAAGGGCTTATGAGGACTTTCCGGCATATAGCTTACCGCATCTGCATTCTAACATAGAAATGAAGCAGTGGCTGCCGCTCTTACCGCTGCACCTTTTTGTGAGCTTCCGGGGTGCTGGTGGAGCTTGCTATGGTGACTGGCATCTCCAGAGCAATGTCGGTAGTGGGGTCCCGCCACTCATGTCCTGTGAGCGCTGCTATTGTCCGGGCAATCAGCTGATAGGGAAGCACCAATGGCAACAAGCAGTAGGTCATGTGACCTCCCTCCTCGACAGGAAGAAGGCAGGAGGTTTAAAAGGAAGCATCGGGCAAAGACCCTGCACCTGAATATTGTCACTTTCAAGCTGAAGTTTAGGCTCAATTCATCTCCTAGAGACTATCAGTGAATCCACAGTGCTTGTGTCAGCTATGAATTCACAGAGCCTGACTCCATTATACCGGTACCCAGCCCAGTACAAAGTGCTCCGGTAACCATTACGGTTCAGGCACGCCGGTAACCAGCCCAGTTCACAGTCACAATGGGATACCAGACTGGTCCTTGGTCACACCAGTAACTAGCCCAGTCCACAGTCAAACCGGTAACCAGCCCGGTACTCGGTCACACTGGTAACCAGCCCGGTTCACAGTCATATCGCTAACAAGCCCGGTTCTCAGTCACACAGGTAACTAGCCCGGTCCACTGTCATACCGGTAACCAGCCTGGTCACACCTTGCCCGAAGCATGGCGAGCGAAGCGAGCCATGCGAGGGGACACGGTGTACTAATTGGGGTTCCCAGTCACTTTACAAGAAATAAACGACACAATTTTTTAAAAAAAAACCTCATGTCGACCGTCTGTCATGTTGACCTTGTACATGTCATCCTAGAGACCATGTCGACCTAGAAACCATGTCGACCTACTTACTGTCAACCAATACACTGTCGACCTAAGTGTGGTCGACCCTATGATACACACTCGGCTTCAACACTCTTTGGTATTTCTTTTAGCAATTCCTTTCCTTCTATTTGGCTAAGTTTCTGTTTAATTCCTGATAATAAAATAATATATTGTAAAAAAAAAAAAAAAAAAAGATATCATTGTGACCTTTATCTTCAAACATTCCTGTGATTTGAGTTTGTTAAACATTTTCATCAGAAAAGTTTATCTTGTGTGTGTGTGTGTATATATATATATATACACATACACACACACATATATATATATAAATATATACACACACACATATATATATATATATATATATATACATACATACACACACACACACACACACACACACACACACACACACACATATATATCTCAATACAGGTGTCCTCATGCAGAAGGAACAGGCGGCACTCCTCCGGACTTGTAAAAAGAAATTTCTATTCGCAATTCTGCTAAACTTTCGTTCGCAATACTGCTAAGCTAAGATACACTCCCAGAGGGCGGCGGCCTAGCGTGTGCAATGCTGCTAAAATCTGCTAGCGAGCGAACAACTCGCAATGACCCCCTTTGTGGGTAATTCAGAGTTGATCACAGCAGCAAATTTGTTAGCAGTTGGGCAAAACCATGTAACTCTCTCTGCAAATGTTATATCTGCCCTCCTGCAGTGCACATGGTTTTGCCCAACTGCTAACAAATTTGCTGCTGTGATCTACTCTGAATTACCCACAAAGGGGGTCATTCCGAGTTGTTCGCTCGCTAGCAGATTTTAGCAGCATTGCACACGCTAGGCCGCCGCCCTCTGGAAGTGTATCTTAGCTTAGCAGTATTGCAACGAAAGTTTAGCAGAATTGCGAATAGAAATTTCTTAGCAGTTTCTGAGTAGCTCCAGACCTACTCACAGATTGCGATCAGCTCAGGCCGTTTTGTTCCTGGTTTGACGTCACACACACGCCCAGCGTTCGGCCAGCCACTCCCCCATTTCTCCAGACAGTCCCGCGTTTTTCCCTGACACGCCTGCGTTTTTTAGCACACTCCCAGAAAACGGTCAGTTTCCACCCAGAAACACCCACTTCCTGTCAATCACACTCCGATCACTTCAACGATGAAATTTCTTCGTTCGGACGTGAGTAAATTTACTAAGTTTTGTGCTAAAATACTTACCGCATGCGCACTGCGAACCATGCGCATGCGCATTTTTGCCTTAATCGCTCCGTTGCGAAAATCGGCAATGAGCGAACAACTCGGAATGACCCCCAATATCCCAACATATGTGTGACCTGTCTATTAATATGGAATCACAGGAGAGTCGACCAGATCCTTATGCCTTTGCAAGCATTGAATTACATAAAGGAGAGACTCTCTCTTTCACTGAGGCACAAATCACACGCATTTTATTCAAGAATGATGAGGACCTATCTTTGGAATCCACAACAGCTGAAGACATATATAATCAATTATTAAAATTCAAAAAACATGAAACCGATTATTTGTTACATGGCAGCACGCTTTCCGATTATTATAGATCTAAGATGATACCTTTTGGGTAAAAAACTGCCCCACCATTGGCAGGAACAATGCTGAATTTTGTCGCCGCTGGATAGACATTTTAAACAAATGCAGCCTGGATCTTATGATCCTGGTCATAGAAGAGGCTGGCAAAGAATTTAAAGCAACCAAGTCTAAAATAGAGACTTTCACTGAACAACATACACAAATATTACAGGATTCCACATATCAATACTTTTGGAATCGTTTAACATCACAATGTGATCAATACAGGAAAGATCTCATCAAATATAAGAAGAATAAACCACAAACTGTCACCTCGGACTATGACAATAATCAAGTATATAAATGGCTCAAAGGATCTGATTTAACACCTGGCTCTCCGAGACGTGAGAATAGAACAACATGGAGGAATAGAAAATATTGTCAGATACGTGATCCAGTCTCCTTGAACAGTGACAGTGACTTTCAAGTTGCTGAGTCAGATGATCCCTCTACTCCCAGGTCAGCCTCTATAGGGACAACAACACGAGCCAGAGCAGAAGTCCTTCCCTCAGGCTCACACGTAGGGGGCGACAAAAACAAAAGGAAATGCAACAGTCAAAACCAAGAAAACGTAATATGTCATTTATCTTCCCGGAATCTTACACTTATAGAAACCAAGGTGTTATCTAAGGGATTATCCTTTGTCCCTACCAACAAACATCGCACATTTGAGTGGATGGTGGAAAATTACAGATTTGGTAGATCCCTACGATTAAAAGAATATTGTCAACATAAGCCCATGGATACATCTGAAAGCTCTTTGTCTTTAACCTTAAGAAAGCAACATCATCATTTGATCCAACTTCATATAATCCTTCCATAAAAACCTTTACACGACTTATGAATGACTCAGTTCAAAGGTATAATGCTGCCCGTCCTAAAATCTACCACAATTTATCATCACAAGAATATGCAGCTTTGAAGTCATTATCAAATTACAAGGATATTGTAATTCGCTCCGCGGATAAGGGTGGGGCGATAGTCATACAAGACATCAAGGATTACAAAGAAGAATTGGATTCACAACTCGCGGATATTTCAACATATGAGAAATTACCCAAAGACCCCACTGATGTACAGTATATAAACGTGAATTAGATGGTATTCTATTCAAAGCTGTACAGGATAAACTCATAGATTCTCAGATTCTCAGTGATTTATTCAGTTTTACATATGAGATCAATACATCCACAGTACACTTCCTTGACGTTCAATTTACCATCAAGAACAATACCATTGTGACTACAGTGTACACCAAAGACATAGATCGTAACACTCTTCTAACACCCAATAGCTTTCACCCACTAGCCCTCAAGAGGGGATTGGTGAAATCACAAAGGATGTGAGTGGCACACATCACTAGTGAACAAACATAAGTAGAAATAGAAATTGATAAAATTATAGAAAAATTTCGGTCCAGAGGTTATGACAACACAACGTTACTACAACAAAAATCTGAGGTCATGAATTATTCTAGAGCGCAATTGCTCACATCCACCAAACGCCCTTCCTTCAAGACATCTCTACCTTTTGTAACGGAATATACTCTGGCTAGTCCAGTTATTTCTAAAGCTACTAAGGCATTGTGGCCTATTGTAGCCATAGATAAAAAATCTTCCTGGCCTTAATAAGTACAAACCGCTTATCAGTTACCGTAGAGGTAGAATTATTAAAATATGGTGGTAAAAACTTATATAACCCCTCTTTTACAACAACAGCCACATACCTCTTATAAAAAACCAGGATGTTATAGTTGTGTT
Source organism: Pseudophryne corroboree (assembly GCF_028390025.1). Taxonomy (NCBI): domain Eukaryota; kingdom Metazoa; phylum Chordata; class Amphibia; order Anura; family Myobatrachidae; genus Pseudophryne; species Pseudophryne corroboree. Next base: position 444,952,975 of record NC_086444.1, on the reverse strand, counting down.
ACCTGTATTACCTGCAGTTACTTGGAAGTAGGTTTTACATTCAATCACCCACACACGGGTAGAAAATATAAGATCAACCATGTTTTAACTTGTACTACACGATTTGTAATATACACATGATTACCTGCCCGTGTGGATTGACCTACATAGGCCAAACTACACGCATGTTCAAGGAATGTATGGCCATGCATAAGTCTTCTATAAAACAAGCCTTATCTGGAAAAGAGTCAGACCAACCTGTGGCCAGACACTTTAAAGAAAAAGGCCGTCAACTTTCAACTTTACGGTACAAAATAATCAACCACATTCCACCATCCACTAGAGGTGGTGATAGAGGTTGTAGACTTTTACAGATGGAATCAAAGTGGATCTACATCATTGATACTGTAGATCCAAAAGGACTGAACGATAAAATCCTGTGGAGCACCTTTTTGTAGAAAGTATAACACTTAATTATTAGTTATTAGTATGAAATCCGTGTTTTCCAGCCATATTTAAATAATAGATTATTTTTATCTATAGTATTTAATATATCAGATCCTACAATGGTTTTTAGTGTTATATCTATTCTTAGAATTGTGCAGCATATAGTTTTAGTATATTTATATTTACATCCAACCTTGCACTATTATGTATTCTTTATTTTGCACTATCATTTATACAAGCTGTCTAATTCTTCCTCCCCATCCAGGATGCCGCCGGACATTGGGGGTAATTCCAAGTTGATCGCAGAAGGACATTTTTTAGCAGTTGGGCAAAACATTTAAACAACGTCTCAAGACCCATTGGTCTTTTCATCAGGTGCAAACAGTGTAAGAGGCATAATCTTACCTTATGTCAAAGTCAGAAAAATATCACGCTGCACATTGCCATATATGCACCTCATGCGTGTGCCCGCTGCACGTGCACGGACCCTCCCATGCGTGCGCACACTCGCTGTCACGGGCGCACGGTGTGCGCATTTACGGTAGAGTTTGTGCGCATCTAGCATGCGACACGATCGCTACATATCTAATCAAAATAATGTATTTTATAAGTTAATATTCCCCTGAGTTCAGCAAAGTATGGTATATTTAAAATGGCTCTTTGACCTTAGAGATTCCCCAAACAATAACTTTCATGTTGGGAGGGCTTCACATGTTCTTATGCATAGTTAAGCACAGGAATAGTAATTGAAGATTAATTGTATTCCGAATAAATTACACCTAAGACCAGTCAGTTTCTTTCCCGCAGACGGAGTACAATAGCCTTTAATTACTCTAAGCTTTAAGATTCAATGAAGAGGGCTGACACCTGTGTTTACGAATGGGGCTGGTTTTGTCTCCAGAAGAATGATTGCTGAGATGTCATTGTCTCAACTGAAAGTGGACAGTGAGACAGTATTCGCCAAACAATAGCTTCCCACAAGACAGGAATTTGAAACAAGTGTCATAACCAAGATCACATGGCCAGCTCAGCTCACTGATACAGCTAGCCCACATGCTGTGAAAGACACACACTTCCTGTGGATCACACACCCCCACAGCTGGAACGCAGGTATGTTATATCCACTGGAAATCACAGGGCTCACTCACTCAGAACCAACCTAGCATCCAGAAGCATGGCTTGCTCGTCACCAGGACTGATCTCCTTACGAAGGCTAAGTATTGTATACACATGGCTTAATGGCATAGAATAGTTTAAATATGTGTTTGTGGTAAAGTAGTTGTGAAATGATTGGCATAGAATAGTTAGTTTGGAGATACAAATGGCTTAAGGTTAATGATGCTTGTGCAGTTATGTGATTGTTGTATGGTTGTGATGATACTCTATGAAATCTGTAATGAATTGGAACAGTAGACAATCTGTAGCATAGCATCTCTGGTATACATTTATGGATGGTGATTTATAACAGATTATAGTAGTTTTACATGATGCATCTTGCTGAAGGTTAGAAGTCAAAACATACTTCCTTTTGTTACTGTAGTCATGTGCTTGTAGCAATAGCAGGCTGATACTTGTGGGTACCTGGTGATTTGGTCTTGTGATGGCTCATATGGACAGCATGAGATATGTGGTGCTGATTCTGGAAAGATAGCATAGTCAGCATACCATATGCTCTGGTTATTGAGATACTGTGATGGCTTGAAATTGTGAAAGGTGATTTAGATGGTTTGGAATTGTAAAATCAGCACATATGCATTATATTGAAGCTTAGACATTTTGGAATATAGTGGAGTCTTATGTCTTCTGCTATGTGATTATGGTGTAGCAAAGAATGCCATGTGTTCGGACTTGCAAATCTAAAATGGCTGCTGGCATTCCCTTTTGAACCATATGTTACAGACTTTGGAATCATGGGAGTTTTTCCCAAAATGGAGTCTAGCTTCTGTCCCATGCGGTATTGTAGGGACCATTGTGTTGTTGCTGTGTGTTGTGTATATAGGGACAGCCAGCCTGGGTGAGCTCAAGTTTCTCAACACAAAGGTTCTCAGCATTGACTAACTGCGCAGCGATCATTCCCACATGTGTAAATTCTCTGCAGACATTTTGTCTCTTATTAATGTTGTAAGCCATTCTCTCTCTCCTTCCCCTTAAATGTAATCGTGTCGTTATTGTATTTTATGTGTAGTAATTCGGTTAGGTATTTTATGTTATTTTGGTAGTGTATAACTTGTATTGTGTATTCTTTTGCAATTGAACGTTCATTCTCTCCCTTAAAGGTGTTAGAACCTTAGACCGGTATTTGAGTGTTTATTATATTGCTAAAGGGTTCTCAGAGCGTCACAGACGCTCATACAGCTTTTAAGCTAACAAGGTTACACTGCATTACATCTACACATTATCACTGCACAAAGGTTTACAGTATAAGTACATTCCTTAAGGTATAGTTATTAAAGTTTAATTCTGTAAGTGTCTGCGACGCCTGTGTTCACACCCTGTGCACAGCGTCTGCTACGCTAAGGGCGTACCCTTGCGGTACTTTGTGCGCCAATTGCGTACTGTGTCTCTTAACCTTTTAGAGTGTTTAATATAGGATATATTAGGCTTTGTCAATTGGGGAACTCGTCCGCTCTTCACATATCTGCACTAGGTAATTTTAGCAGACATTATCGGTCAGCAAAGGGCGGGAGGTGTTATCCCTCGTAGTGCTGACCAGATAAGCATCTGCTTCACTTAGTAAGGAGTGCTGAAGGAATCCGGAACCAGAGGTAGGAACATTAAGCTATTGTCTTTGTAAATCGGGTTTTATTATTTCTTATTTCTATTTGGTGCCAACTACACACGCAGATTGGATGGTTTGTCTGTTTAAATAGGTTTAAAATTATTTTTAATCGCTCTGCATAGCGTGATAACTAAAAGGAGCTGGCATGATGATTTTCTTTGTGACAAAAGTTCTGTCCCCCATTTTGTGTAAACCTCATGGAGGTGGAAGGGGGAGGAGCAGTGGCCATTTTGGGAAGAAAATTTTTTTTCCCCCTAAGCGGCTGATTTTCAGTTGACTCAGGAAATAATCAGCCATCCATTGTCAAAAAGAAATCATCATTTAATGAGTTTTTTTTAATGCATTTATTTAATCTATATCATAGTCAATCATAAGTGGTTCAGATACAGTTTAATAAAAGTTAATAATAAATTAAATATTTGATTTAGGAAATACACAAATAAAACGTAGTGTTTTTTGGTTTTTTTTTTGTTTTGTCACTGTCTCTCTTCAAGAGCTTTAACTCTGCTTGGTGTAGGATAACCATTGAAGTGCAAATTAACCTTTGGATTTTTTTTCTCTCTCTCCCAGCAGTGAAAGAAATCGCCTTTACAGAGTTAGTTAAAAAAAAAAAAAAGCACTGAATAAGGTCTCACATAAGGAATAGTGATTGGTACATATATGTAATATCTATATGCGTATGCTTACATCAATGTATGTTATTAGATTAAATTTAGAATTGCATTTTCATCTGTGTATTTTCACATATCATTCTCCTGATTGCCACATACTAGTGATAACGTGCTGAGACATTTGTTGTTATTAATAGTTAAAAGATAAAAAGTAATATTTAAGGGAATAATTGTAAAAGGCACGCACACAGTCTCGCCTAGAAAACAAGGGAGATTTGGGTGGTGTTCAGTGAATGATTACTGTTAAAAAAATCATTCACATTGATAAACGTGTAGTGTGTTACTGTGGACCTACTTGGTCTGTGTACACGTGTCCTTACAAGGGCAGGACGTACGCAACAAGGGTCGACGCACGGAGCGTATATTACGCAACGGAGCGTACGGATACACCCACATAATACAAACCGCACGATAATATTGTTTAGTAGGCGATAAGGAAATAACGCGATAATAACACAGATCTATCTCAAATCCAAAAGTTTAAAGTTAAAAGAAAAAAACCTTCTCTATTGCAATTCTACTGGGTTAGGCTAATACCGAATGAAAGGAATTCTGTACAGAAATAAGAGTGTTCGAATGTAAGAGTGTGTATATATAAGATTTCTCTTTTATTACGGAAGTGGGAACCATAGGCCAGTAGAAAGAGGTACACCAGCGAGAGTGATATCGTGGGGTGGCTTGGGAGGCGTCCCTTGTTAGTCTCGACATATTAATGAGCAGTAGAGTCTGCTGTACATAACAGACCAGGAGGTCACAGACCAGGAGGTGACAGACCAGGAGGTCACGGACCAGGAGGTCACAGAACAAGAGGTTCAGGTACAGCAGACTAGAAGTAGAGAGCACAACCGAAGAGGGTTGGTGCGAGACCCATATAGGCCAATAAAGCTCAGGCTGAAGGAATTCGCAGCCGAAATTTTCGATTCCACTGATCGTTCCGCACATAAGATTAGTTGCTTGTGTGCAGATACGATTGTACCACATGTGATTGTGTGCATTAGCGTGTCTTGAATTCAGAAGAACGCTACTTGCACATTGTTAACGTGATTTGTGTAATTTTTTTATTTTAAGGGAAGTAGCCTGATCACTCAGGGACATTCCAGCGACTGATACTTGCTGGGGAGGGTAAGACACTCCCACACGCCCGAGCAAGTAGACGTACTTAGGTGCCCTAGGTTGGGTACGGAACCTCTGGGAACTTTGGTCGCCGTATTGGCCAGCGTGGGCGGAGTTAAGTGGGCGGACCTCGTTGCAAAACCCCCACCGCAGCCTTACCCTAGACATCTTGGTTTTCTGTAAGGGTTGCCGAAGACCCTGATTTGAAGTCAGAGGTAGTGAAAGCAGCACCTGCAGAGATGGGGGCCATTTGTTCAGGTAAGGGGCGATCAACCGAGGTTCAGGTTGATTTGAAACCGATCAATCAGGTCGTCAAGGTCATGTGTGAGAAATCAGACCAGGATGGTCATCACACAGAAATGTTATGCAATGAATGGGAAAGGATGACTGTGCATGACAGGGAGAAGTTTTCCCGGGTAGGTACTTTTAACCCAGAAGTGTTACAAAATTTAAAGAGAAGAGTTTGCCTGATTAAATCTTCAAAAAGGCGTATTAGACATTATGATTATTTAACATTGTGGCAACAGGAAAGTGAAATGCAAAGAAATTTAACTTGCATATCTGACTCTCATCTTGGGAAGAGAGACATGGCAATGGAGAGGATTATGGCTGCAGAGAATGGCGCGATGGTGTACGATAAAAAAAATGCACTTAGTAACTGTATTAAGAATGAAAGTAACAAATGTAATAATGTTTATAAAAATTAAAGTGTCAAAATTACAAATGTTAACCTGTGCAAGTCGCACCCCATGTTAAACTCCCCTCAGGATTACCAGCGAGAAGGTGAAACCAACACGATGTCAACACTCTACCCAGCAGTCATCATACGAGACACCCAGAGGGACACGGCCAAGTTGGTAAAGGCAATAGCAGAACCCCCTAACGGAGGGTCAGGTGAGGTCGTGTCAACAGGTAAGTACGGTATTGTATGTTATTCACAGACAAATGCATCTTACACCAAAGAGTTAACACAAAATAGCATAATGGAACAAAATCCTGTCAGGATGAACACAATATTTTAAAACAAATGTACACTACAGGAAAGTAGCAGTTTATGTGTTAATAAATGGTTTAAAGGAAGTATTAAGAACGAGTATACAAGCCTCTCTACCTAACTGGAGAAATAACTCAGTAACTGCATTAAGGAACTCCGCTGTTGGGCATGAGCAAAACATCATCAAGCACAGGGAAACAAAGAGGCCCCAGATCCCTGTGGGTAAGTCAAAGGTGAAAAGGTGTTATAATTGCCAGAAGGAAGGTCATTTTGCAGGAGATTGTAGATCAAGAAGTAGACCAAATTCATATAAACCCCCTAGACAAAGATATGAGCAAAGTTATGACACACCAAATTGTAATCAGAGATCACATAGGAAGGAGTTTGGGCCGCACCTGTAACATGCAATCAGGAAAGGTGATCATTAGGACTGATAGTAAGCCTGAGGTTACAGTTAATGAAATGGGAGGTCAGTTCCTTGCAGGCACAAGGACGGCCGGGTAGACGTTGAAATTTATCTGTAAATGTTCTTTTCCCCATCTCTGACGTTCATCGGCAGGACCCAAATATCACATAGCTACTTGGTCTTTGCAGAAGTCTACCTAACTCCAGCATGACCTACCAGCATCGATGTATCCTGGCCAGATACAAAGGGTGGAGTTTGGAAATGCTGGTGGGAGAGACTATGCAAGGATATCATTGGACATGTAGATGTGACAGCTTGATGGTGAACGGAAGATCTGACAATGTTTTTTTTTCTCTCCTGAAAAATGTTTGAAAAATGTTTTTTTTTCTGTTGTTGTTTATTGTTGATTTATGTGATGCATATATATATGAACGGTTCTCTCTCTTGTTGTTTTTTTCTCTCTCTCTTCTTTCTCATGTTCTCATAACGTTACACTTATATAAGGGGACTGTAGTCACAGCAGGTGCATGTGTGTTCTTCTCCCCCACCTCCATGTGGGTGACGCCGGTATTGTGATGTAATCGGTGCACTTGAAGCATCATCGGGCAGCCTGGAAGCCGAACAAAGGATGCTGGGTCGGTTGCGGGGGAATCCAACAGGTGGTTGCTAGGGGTGGAACCCATGCTAGAATGCTGTGCAGTAAAGCAGATTTGTACACAGCAGGCAAAGGCACTGTAATAATCTATGACTCGTACACAATGTAAGGCGGCATCCTGGATGGGGTGGAAGAATTAGACAGATTGTATAAATGATAGTGCAAAATAAAGAATACATAATAGTGCAAGGTTGGATATAAATACAATTACGTCACAATACCGGCGTCACCCACATGGAGGTGGGGGAGAAGAACACACATGCACCTGCTGTGACTACAGTCCCCTTATATAAGGTAAGATTATGCCTCATACACTGTTTGCACCGGATGAAAAGACCAATGGGTCTTGAGACGTTGTTTAAATAAAAGCAACAAGCTTTCTTTCTACAAGTCCGGAGGAGTGCCGCCTGTTCCTTCTGCATGAGGACACCTGTATTGATGTATCTCAGTTTAGGAAGGCACCCTGGCTTCTTCATTCACTATCCCAGAGTGCCCTTTCAGAGAGATATATAGATATATATATATATATAGATATAGATATATATAGATAGATATAGATAGATATAGATATTAGTGATGTGCACCGGAAATTTTTCGGGTTTTGTGTTTTGGTTTTGGGTTCGGTTCCGCGGCCGTGTTTTGGGTTCGAACGCGTTTTGGCAAAACCTCACCGAATTTTTTTTGTCGGATTCGGGTGTGTTTTGGATTCGGGTGTTTTTTTCAAAAAACCCTAAAAAACAGCTTAAATCATTGAATATGGGGGTCATTTTGATCCCATAGTATTATTAACCTCAATAACCATAATTTACACTCATTTCCAGTCTATTCTGAACACCTTACACCTGACAATATTATTTTTAGTCCTAAAATTTGCACCGAGGTCGCTGGATGGCTAAGCTAAGCGACACAAGTGGCCGACACAAACACCTGGCCCATCTAGGAGTGGCACTGCAGTGTCAGGCAGGATGGCCCTTCCAAAAAATACTCCCCAAACAGCACATGACGCAAAGAAAAAAAGAGGCGCAATGAGGTAGCTGTGTGAGTTAGCTAAGCGACCCTAGTGGCCGACACAAACACCTGGCCCATCTAGGAGTGGCACTGCAGTGTCACGCAGGATGGCCCTTCCAAAAAATACTCCCCAAACAGCACATGACGCAAAGAAAAAAAGAGGCGCAATGAGGTAGCTGTGTGAGTTAGCTAAGCGACCCTAGTGGCCGACACAAACACCTGGCCCATCTAGGAGTGGCACTGCAGTGTCACGCAGGATGGCCCTTCCAAAAAATTCTCCCCAAACAGCACATGACGCAAAGAAAAAAAGAGGCGCAATGAGGTAGCTGTGTGAGTAAGCTAAGCGACCCTAGTGGCCGACACAAACACCTGGCCCATCTAGGAGTGGCACTGCAGTGTCAGGCAGGATGGCCCTTCCAAAAAATACTCCCCAAACAGCACATGACGCAAAGAAAAAAAGAGGTGCAATGAGGTAGCTGTGTGAGTAAGCTAAGCGACCCTAGTGGCCGACACAAACACCTGGCCCATCTAGGAGTGGCACTGCAGTGTCACGCAGGATGGCCCTTCCAAAAAATACTCCCCAAACAGCACATGACGCAAAGAAAAAAAGAGGCGCAATGAGGTAGCTGTGTGAGTAAGCTAAGCGACCCTAGTGGCCGACACAAACACCTGGCCCATCTAGGAGTGGCACTGCAGTGTCAGGCAGGATGGCCCTTCCAAAAAATACTCCCCAAACAGCACATGACGCAAAGAAAAAAAGAGGCGCAATGAGGTAGCTGTGTGAGTAAGCTAAGCGACCCTAGTGGCCGACACAAACACCTGGCCCATCTAGGAGTGGCACTGCAGTGTCGGCCAGGATGGCCCTTCCAAAAAATACTCCCCAAACAGCACATGACGCAAAGAAAAATGAAAGAAAAAAAGAGGTGCAAGATGGAATTGTCCTTGGGCCCTCCCACCCACCCTTATGTTGTATAAACAGGACATGCACACTTTAACCAACCCATCATTTCAGCGACAGGGTCTGCCACACGACTGACTGAAATGACTGGTTGGTTAGGGCCCCCACCAAAAAAGAAGCAATCTCTCCTTGCACAAACTGGCTCTACAGAGGCAAGATGTCCACCTCATCATCATCGTCCGATTCATCACCCCTTTCACTGTGTACATCCCCCTCCTCACAGATTATTAATTCGTCCCCACTGGAATCCACCATCTCAGGTCCCCGTGTACTTTCTGGAGGCAATTGCTGCTGGTGAATGTCTCCATGGAGGAATTGATTATAATTCATTTTAATGAACATCATCTTCTCCACATTTTCTGGAAGTAACCTTGTACGCCGATTGCTGACAAGGTGAGCGGCGGCACTAAACACTCTTTCGGAGTACACACTGGAGGGAGGGCAACTTAGGTAGAATAAAGCCAGTTTGTGCAAGGGCCTCCAAATTGCCTCTTTTTCCTGCCAGTATACGTACGGACTGTCTGACGTGCCTACTTGGATGCGGTCACTCATATAATCCTCCACCATTCTTTCAATGGTGAGAGAATCATATGCAGTGACAGTAGACGACATGTCAGTAATTGTTGGCAGGTCCTTCAGTCCGGACCAGATGTCAGCATCAGCAGTCGCTCCAGACTGCCCTGCATCACCGCCAGCGGGTGGGCTCGGAATTCGTAGCCTTTTCCTCGCACCCCCAGTTGCGGGAGAATGTGAAGGAGGAGATGTTGACGGGTCGCGTTCCGCTTGACTTGACAATTTTCTCACCAGCAGGTCTTTGAACCTCTGCAGACTTGTGTCTGCCGGAAAGAGAGATCCAACGTAGGTTTTAAATCTAGGATCGAGCACGGTGGCCAAAATGTAGTGCTCTGATTTCAACAGATTGACCACCCGTGAATCCTGGTTAAGCGAATGAAGGGCTCCATCCACAAGTCCCACATGCCTAGCGGAATCGCTCTGTTTTAGCTCCTCCTTCAATGCCTCCAGCTTCTTCTGCAAAAGCCTGATGAGGGGAATGACCTGACTCAGGCTGGCAGTGTCTGAACTGACTTCACGTGTGGCAAGTTCAAAAGGTTGCAGAACCTTGCACAACGTAGAAATCATTCTCCACTGCGCTTGAGACAGGTGCATTTCTCCTCCTTTGCCTATATCATGGCCAGATGTATAGGCTTGAATGGCCTTTTGCTGCTCCTCCATCCTCTGAAGCATATAGAGGGTTGAATTCCACCTCGTTGCCACCTCTTGCTTCAGATGATGGCAGGGCAGGTTCAGGTGTTTTTGGTGGTGCTCCAGTCTTCTGTACGCGGTGCCTGTACGCCGAAAGTGGCCCGCAATTCTTCTGGAAACCGACAGCATCTCTTGCACGCCCCTGTCGTTTTTTAAATAATTCTGCACCACCAAATTCAAGGTATGTGCAAAACATGGGACGTGCTGGAATTTGCCCAGATGTAATGCACGCACAATATTGCTGGCGTTGTCCGATGCCACAAATCCCCAGGAGAGTCCAATTGGGGTAAGCCATTCTGCGATGATCTTCCTCAGTTGCCGTAAGAGGTTTTCAGCTGTGTGCGTATTCTGGAAAGCGGTGATACAAAGCGTAGCCTGCCTAGGAACGAGTTGGCATTTGCGAGATGCTGCTACTGGTGCCGCCGCTGCTGTTCTTGCAGCGGGAGGCAATACATCTACCCAGTGGGCTGTCACAGTCATGTAGTCCTGAGTCTGCCCTGCTCCACTTGTCCACATGTCCGTGGTTAAGTGGACATTGGGTACAACTGCATTTTTTTAGGACACTGGTGAGTCTTTTTCTGACGTCCGTGTACATTCTCGGTATCGCCTGCCTAGAGAAGTGGAACCTAGATGGTATTTGGTAACGGGGGCACACTACCTCAAGCAATTGTCTAGTTCCCTGTGAACTAACGGCTGATACTGGACGCACGTCTAATACCAACATAGTTGTCAAGGCCTCAGTTATCCGCTTTGCAGCAGTATGACTGCTGTGATATTTCATCTTCCTCGCAAAGGACTGTTGGACAGTCAATTGCTTACTGGAAGTAGTACAAGTGGTCTTCCGACTTCCCCTCTGGGATGACGATCGACTCCCAGCAGCAACGACAGCAGCAGTAGGCGTTACACTCAAGGATGCATCGGAGGAATCCCAGGCAGGAGAGGACTCGTCAGACTTGCCAGTGACATGGCCTACAGGACTATTGGCTTTCCTGGGTAAGGAGGAAATTGACACTGAGGGAGTTGGTGGTGTGGTTTGCGCGAGCTTGGTTACAAGAGGAAGGGATTTACTGGTCAGTGGACTGCTTCCGCTGTCGCCCAAAGTTTTTGAACTTGTCACTGACTTATTATGAATGCGCTGCAGGTGACGTATAAGGGAGGATGTTCCGAGGTGGTTAACGTCCTTACCCCTACTTATTACAGCTTGACAAAGGCAACACACGGCTTGACACCTGTTGTCCGCATTTCTGTTGAAATACTTCCACACTGAAGAGCTGATTTTTTTGGTATTTTCACCAGGCATGTCAATGGCCATATTCCTCCCACGGACAACAGGTGTCTCCCCGGGTGCCTGACTTAAACAAACCACCTCACCATCAGAATCCTCCTTGTCAATTTCCTCCCCAGCGCCAGCAACACCCATATCCTCATCCTGGTGTACTTCAACACTGACATCTTCAATTTCACTATCAGGAACTGGACTGCGGGTGCTCCTTTCAACACTTGCAGGGGGCGTGCAAATGGTGGAAGGCGCAAGCTCTTCCCGTCCAGTGTTGGGAAGGTCAGGCATCGCAACCGACACAATTGGACTCTCCTTTGGGATTTGTGATTTCGAAGAACGCACAGTTCTTTGCTGTGCTTTTGCCGCAAGTCTTTTCTTTTTTCTAGCGAGAGGATGAGTGCTTCCATCCTCATGTGAAGCTGAACCACTAGCCATGAACATAGGCCAGGGCCTCAGCCGTTCCTTGCCACTCCGTGTGGTAAATGGCATATTGGCAAGTTTACGCTTCTCCTCAGACGCTTTTAATTTTGATTTTTGGGTAATTTTTTTTACTGATCTTTTGTGTTTTGGATTTTACATGCTCTGTACTATGACATTGGGCATCGGCCTTGGCAGACGACGTTGATGGCATTTCATCGTCTCGGCCATGACTAGTGGCAGCAGCTTCAGCACGAGGTGGAAGTGGATCTTGATCTTTCCCTATTTTTTTAACCTCCACATTTTTGTTCTCCATATTTTGCGCACAACTAAAAGCCACCACAGGTATACAATGTAGATGGATGGATAGTATAGTATTACTTATACTTATGGACGACGAGTGCACTGACGACACAGAGGTAGGTACAGCCGTGGCCTACCGTACTGCTGCTTATATATATATAATATACTGTATAACGGACCTGGTGGACACTGTCAGCAGACTGTTAAACAAACTAGCATGAAGAAAGAAAAAAAAAAAACACCACAGGTATACAATGTAGATGGATGGATAGTATAGTATTACTTATACTTATGGACGACGAGTGCACTGACGACACAGAGGTAGGTACAGCCGTGGCCTACCGTACTGCTGCTTATATATATATAATATACTGTATAACGGACCTGGTGGACACTGTCAGCAGACTGTTAAACAAACTAGCATGAAGAAAGAAAAAAAAAAAACACCACAGGTATACAATGTAGATGGATGGATAGTATAGTATTACTTATACTTATGGACGACGAGTGCACTGACGACACAGAGGTAGGTACAGCCGTGGTCTACCATACTGCTGCTTATATATATATATAATATACTGTATAACGGACCTGGTGGACACTGTCAGCAGACTGTTAAACAAAACAAACTAGCATGAAGAAAGAAAAAAAAAAACACCACAGGTATACAATGTAGATGGATGGATAGTATAGTATTACTTATACTTATGGACGACGAGTGCACTGACGACACAGAGGTAGGTACAGCCGTGGCCTACCGTACTGCTGCTTATATATATATATATAATATACTGTATAACGGACCTGGTGAACACTGTCAGCAGACTGATAAACAAACTAGCATGAAGAAAGAAAAAAAAAACACCAGTGTTTTTCAGGCAGACAAACGTATACTGGACTGGTGGTCACTGTCAGCAAAACTGTGCACTGTACTCCTGCTATAACTGCTCCCCAGTCCCCACAATTAGGCAGTGTGAGCAGTGCACTCAGCACAGATATATCATGCAGCAGTGCAGCACACTGAGCACAGATATGGTGGAGCGTTTTTTTCAGGAAGAGAAACAACGGATTGTGCGCAAAATATGGAGAACAAAAATGTGGAGGTTAAAAAAAATAGGGAAAGATCAAGATCCACTTCCACCTCGTGCTGAAGCTGCTGCCACTAGACGATGAAATGCCATCAACGTCGTCTGCCAAGGCCGATGCCCAATGTCATAGTACAGAGCATGTAAAATCCAAAACACAAAAGATCAGTAAAAAAATTACCCAAAAATCAAAATTAAAAGCATCTGAGGAGAAGCGTAAACTTGCCAATATGCCATTTACGACACGGAGTGGCAAGGAACGGCTGAGGCCCTGGCCTATGTTCATGGCTAGTGGTTTAGCTTCACATGAGGATGGAAGCACTCATCCTCTCGCTAGAAAACTGCAGTGCCACTCCTAGATGGGCCAGGTGTTTGTGTCGGCAACTAGGGTCGCTTAGCTTACTCACACAGCTACCTCATTGCGCCTCTTTTTTTCTTTGCGTCATGTGCTATTTGGGGAGTATTTTTTGGAAGGGCCATCCTGCGTGACACTGCAGTGCCACTTCTAGATGGGCCAGGTGTTTGTGTCAGCCACTAGGGTCGCTTAGCTTACTCACACAGCTACCTCATTGCACCTCTTTTTTTCTTTGCGCCATGTGCTGTTTGGGGAGTATTTTTTGGAAGGGCCATCCTGACTGACACTGCAGTGCCACTCCTAGATGGGCCAGATGTTTGTGTCGGCCACTAGGGTCGCTTAGCTTACTCACACAGCTACCTCATTGCGCCTCTTTTTTTCTTTGCGTCGTGTTGTTTGGGGAGTATTTTTTGGAAGGGCCATCCTGCGTGACACTGCAGTGCCACTCCTAGATGGGCCAGGTGTTTGTGTCAGCCACTAGGGTCGCTTAGCTTACTCACACAGCTACCTCATTGCGCCTCTTTTTTTCTTTGCGTCATGTGCTGTTTGGGGAGTATATTTTGGAAGGGCCATCCTGCCTGACACTGCAGTGCCACTCCTAGATGGGCCAGGTGTTTGTGTCGGCCACTAGGGTCGCTTAGCTTACTCACACAGCTACCTCATTGCGCCTCTTTTTTTCTTTGCGTCATGTGCTGTTTGGGGAGTATTTTTTGGAAGGGCCATCCTGCGTGACACTGCAGTGCCACTCCTAGATGGGCCAGGTGTTTGTGTCGGTCACTATGGTCGCTTAGCTTACTCACACAGCTACTTCATTGCGCCTCTTTTTTTCTTTGCGTCATGTGCTGTTTGGGGAGTATTTTTTGGAAGGGCCATCCTGCCTGACACTGCAGTGCCACTCCTAGATGGGCCAGGTGTTTGTGTCGGCCACTAGGGTCGCTTAGCTTACTCACACAGCTACGTCATTGCGCCTCTTTTTTTCTTTGCGTCATGTGCTGTTTGGGGAGTATTTTTTGGAAGGGCCATCCTGCCTGACACTGCAGTGCCACTCCTAGATGGGCCAGGTGTTTGTGTCGGCCACTTGTGTCGCTTAGCTTAGCCATCCAGTGACCTCGGTGCAAATTTTAGGACTAAAAATAATATTGTCAGGTGTAAGGTGTTCAGAATAGACTGGAAATGAGTGTAAATTATGGTTATTGAGGTTAATAATACTATGGGATCAAAATGACCCCCAAATTCAATGATTTAAGCTGTTTTTTAAGGTTTTTTTGAAAAAAACACCCGAATCCAAAACACACCCGAATCCGACAAAAAAAATTCGGTGAGGTTTTGCCAAAACGCGTTCGAACCCAAAACACGGCCGCGGAACCGAACACAAAACCAAAACACAAAACCCGAAAAATTTCCGGTGCACATCACTAAGATATATATATATTTATATATAGATATATATATAGATATAGATATATATATATATATATATATAGATATAGATATAGATATAGATATATATATATATAGCAATAAACAGGAAGCGGCACTCAGAGACGTAGTAATTCGTGCAAAAATAAAGCAACCAAGCTTTAATATATCATCACATCATCAACGTTTCGGGGTAGTCCCCCTTCATCAGGATAACAACAAGTGAGCACAAAACAAACTTTATACCTTACCACCACCAATAGAAAATTTTCAGCATTCCCGCCAGCATCCACGGAGTCCTCCGCCACTCCCCCCTGCATTCACGGCTGTTGCCGGAAGAGGAAGTGACGCGGACCGCCGAAAAGGCTGCTGGGTGCGTTCCCATGGAGACGCGGCACTGCTCGCATACAGGGACGCCACCAGCGTTGTCACGGAAACCCGTGACCTGTGAGATATTTAAACTAAAATATACATGAATGCAAATACTGCAAGCCGCGCGAGCAGCATCCCATCTACCAGCAGTGTCAAATCATCCATCATATACCCACCTAAAAACAGAAAAAACCATGAAAAAAAATATACATTACACGAAAATAAACAAATAAAGCTAATCTGCATCCCACAGACACTACTGCTACACTTACCATTTTGTTATTAATTCTTGGTACATTTTAAAGAATAACATCCTCACATAATTTGTCATATATGGCTTGTGACATGTGACATGTGCATCAATGAATACACACAGGTGTAAAGATAAACTATACATAAGCTATCTACACATGTATACATGAGTGTGGATTTAAACTTAAA